>NC_068283.1:1737109-2037109 GCF_025860055.1 Xyrauchen texanus
TCATTTAAAACTGATCAGTAGAGGGTTGGGGTTAAACCCTCTCAATGGATGAATCCAAAAAACACGTATTTCTGTCTGAATCCTAAACTAAACATTTTCAGTGTACAGGAAAATTCATCATACCGGACATTATGGATCCTTGAGGCTTTTTGTTTCCAATGAGAAATGAGGAATGTACATTAAGTTTCAGACGAATTTGACAAATTGGGTGAAAATGCCATCAGTTTGAAAATTGGACATTTGGGCGTGGTCTGTAGCGCCCCCTAAGGGTGAATGTGGGCCATTCTTGATTTGTGGGTTCCTGTTGGCCTGTAGTATCAAAGTAGCAATTTAGAACATTTTTGAACAGAAAATGAGACTTTTGGGCATGGTCTGTAGCACCCCCTAAAGGGCGAATGTGGGCCATTCTTGGTTTGTGGGTTCCTGTTGGCCTGTAGTATCATTGTATCAAATTAGAAAATTTTTGACCTGAAAATGAGAATTTTTGCATTTCCTGTAGCGCCCCCTATTGGCGAATGTGTTCCATTCTTGGTTTGTGTGTTCCTGTTGGCCTGTACTATCAATGTGCCAAATTAGAAAATGTTTGACCAGAAAATGGGAATTTTGATGTGGCCTGTAGCGCCCCCTAGGGGCGAATGTTTGCCATTCTTGGTTTGTGGGTTCCTGTTGGCCTGTAGTATCAATGTACCAAATTAGCATTCATTTTATGCATTGTAAAAATAAGTGAATGTTAAAGGGATATTTGATAATTTCCTCACCCTCATGCAGTCCCAGATGTGTACGACTTTCTTCTGCAGAAATTGAATGAAGATGTTTAGAAGAATATCTCAGCTCTGTTGGTCCTTTCAATGTAAGTAAATGAGAAGTGGTGAGAAACAGATCAATAATTAAGTCATTTTTTACTATAAATCTCTACTTTCACAAGCGCTCTTCTCTCTTAAGATTTCTTTTTCTGTTTTTTTTTTTTTTGTGATTTACATAAGCGTATCACCCCTCCTGAGCAGGGTGGACAATTCATAGTAAAAAAAATAAAAATACTCTATATACTACATATATTGATCTTTTTCACACCTACACCTATAATATCCCTTCTGAAAGTATGGATTAAACCACTGGAGTGTTATGGGTTACTTTTTATGTTGCATTTATGTGATTTTTGTTGATGTGAGTTCTGATCACTATTCAAGTGCATTGAAAGCACCAACAGGCCTGAGAAAGAAAGAAATACACATCTGGTTTAGAAAGAGGGTGAGTAAATGATGAGAGAAATATCTATTTGGGGTAAACTAATTTTATTTGAAAGACTATCTAGGCACATAATAACACTGCATAGCTGTGACTGTTTATAACTATTTCAAAATGTAAAAGCTCACACTTTAAATGGTCAGTGCTTTGATTTTTAAATCATTAAAATAGCAACACATCCAGTGAAAAAAATGGAGATTGAGTGATTGTTTTTACATTTTACATGCCATTCAAAAAAGTGGCATTCTACCACGTAAGAGAGAAATAAAAAAAACTTAAAATAATACCATTTGTACTTTTCAATTACTTCGAATGTCAATGCACTGGGCGAAGTCTAAATTGTTACTGTCTCTTTAAGAGGCTTTTATCGCATGATACGATATTCAAGGCACAGTTCAGTTTAATCTTTTGAGAACTGTGAAGTATCATTATTTTCGTTCTGTGCAATGCTTTTTGCATCTGTATTCATTTCAGAGATTATGGGTGTGAGGTGATAAAATACAGACTGCGTGAATGGTTGATGGTTCACTTGAATTTTGTGATGTGTTTCAGAAAGATTATCGCGAAGACAGACTGAGCACCCAGTTTATTTTATTTATTTTACAAAAGCACAAGGTTTTGTTGTTACTGTAATTGTACACAAATAAAAGGACACATTTCATAGTTCGTAATGATGTCTCGCATGTTTCTGTATGGGCAAAAATAACGCAGTATTTTATTTATGTTGTTTCCGCTGTTTCGAGAGAAACATCTAACAGGATATCACCTGGAATAATGCCAGAATTCAATATAATTATACAAGATTTCTTTCTCAACTGTTTGTTCACTTGACATAACCGGCTCCTCAATATATCATGTATTTTTACACTTCGTTGTATGAAATTGTCCGTTCAGACGCAAGCAGCAGCGAAAGCAAAGTCTCATCGGCGTGCGTGCGTTACGCGACGCGGCTCACTGTGTCACACAAACAGCTCGCAAACATTTGAGTTGTTTTCACATTTGTTGAGTTGAATAGTGTAAAATCGCTTGAATGTTCAAACAGGCAAACATTGTATACAACCGACAATCCTTCGTGAAGACATATGTTTCATGTACGTTTCTGTTAGCGATTATTTTTCTGAAACACGTCATAAAAACTAAGACGGAGACGGCACACCGGTTTATTTTCTTTATTTTACAAAAGCACAAGGTTTTGTTGTTATTGTAAAAGTACAACTTTCATAGTTTGTGACGATGTATTAAATGTATAGTATGGGCAAAAATAACGCAGTATTTTGTTAATAACGCAGTATTTTGTTTAAGCTGTTAACGCTGTCTCGATAGAGAAAAATCTAACAGGACATCACAGCGGCATCACTAGACCCCTTCAATAATTCATAATTCAATATATTGATACCCGATTTCTTTATCAACTGTTTGTTCACTTGAGATAAAGCAGACACCCCAATATATCATGTATTTTGGTGTATGAAATTGTCCGTTCAAACACGAGGCGAAAGAGAACTCTCATCGGCGTGCGAGCGTTAGACGCGACGCGACGCGGCTCGCTCACTGTGTCACACAAACTGCACGCAAACATTTATTTGAGTTGTTTTGCCTTTGTTTGAGTTGAATAGTGTAAAATTGCTTGAATGTTCAAACTGGAAAGCATTAAAACACACAACTGACTTACCTTCGTGAAGACACAAGTAAAATGTAATTTGGCTTCTAAGTCTGGAGCTCCACCGAAATGCTTCATTAGAGAGATTGCTACAGAAGAGCTGCATGTGGTAGACAGAGTTACTCCAGTAGAGGGAGCCTCTTTGCTCAGCCAATGTAAGTGAATGGGATTTTACATGTGGACCGTATTTATCCAGTAGAGGGGGCACTTTTGCTCAGCCATTGTAAATCAATGGGATTTTAAAAATTTTTGATCATCTTTTGTGTGTACATTTACATAAACACGTCCATTTCAGCCATTTTGTATTGTATTCATTTTTGCTAAGTAGTGTTTGGAAAGACATACATATTACACACGTGTGCCAAATTCCAAGTCAATTGGAGCTAAGATTCAGGAGAAGAAGAGTTTTTTAGGTTTTCCAAAATTTTCACTGTACAGGAAAATCCATAATGGCAGAAGTATGGGTCCTTGAGGATTTTTTGTTCCCCATGAGAAATGAGGCATGTTTACCAAGTTTCAGAAGATTTGGACAAATGGCGTGGAAATGGTATCACTTTGAAAATATTTTTTGGGGCGTGGCCTGTAGCGCCACCTATGGGCGAATTTTGACCATTCTTGGTTTGGGGGTACCCGTTGGCATGGAGTATCAATGTGCCAATTTAGAAAATTTTTGACCAGTGACTTTTTGAGCTATTTGGGCTCAAGGAGAATAATAATAATAATAATAATAATAATAATAATAAAATCGTCAAATACAATAGATTCCCTCCTTACGGAGGAATCTAATAATAATAATAATAATAATAAAACTGACAAATACAATAGATTCCCTCCTTACGGAGGAATCTAATAATAATAATAATAATAATAATAATAATAATAATAAAACCGTCAAATACAATAGATTCCCTCCTTACGGAGGAATCTAATAATAATAATAATAATAAAACTGTCAAATACAATAGATTCCCTCCTTACGGAGGAATCTAATAATAATAATAATAATAATAATAATAATAATAATAATAATAATAAAACCGTCAAATACAATAGATTCCCTCCTTACGGAGGAATCTAATAATAATAATAAAACCATCAAATACAATAGATTCCCTCCTTACGGAGGAATCTAATAATAATAATAAAACCATCAAATACAATAGATTCCCTCCTTACGGAGGAATCTAATAATAATAATAATAATAATAATAATAATATTAATAATAAAACCGTCAAATACAATAGATTCCCTCCTTACGGAGGAATCTAATAATAATAATAAAACCGTCAAATACAATAGATTCCCTCCTTACGGAGGAATCTAATAATAATAATAAAACCGTCAAATACAATAGATTCCCTCCTTACGGAGGAATCTAATAAAACCGTCAAATACAATAGATTCCCTCCTTACGGAGGAATCTAATAATAATAATAATAATAATAAAACTGACAAATACAATATATTCCCTCCTTACGGAGGAATCTAATAATAATAATAATAATAATAAAACTGACAAATACAATAGATTCCCTCCTTACGGAGGAATCTAATAATAATAATAATAATAATAATAATAATAATAATAAAACCGTCAAATACAATAGATTCCCTCCTTACGGAGGAATCTAATAATAATAATAATAATAATAAAACTGACAAATACAATAGATTCCCTCCTTACGGAGGAATCTAATAATAATAATAATAATAATAATAATAATAATAAAACCGTCAAATACAATAGATTCCCTCCTTACGGAGGAATCTAATAATAATAATAATAATAATAAAAACGTCAAATACAATAGATTCCCTCCTTACGGAGGAATCTAATAATAATAATAATAATAATAATAATAATAAAACCGTCAAATACAATAGATTCCCTCCTTACGGAGGAATCTAATAATAATAATAAAACCGTCAAATACAATAGATTCCCTCCTTACGGAGGAATCTAATAATAATAATAATAATAATAATAATAATAATAATAATAAAACCGTCAAATACAATAGATTCCCTCCTTACGGAGGAATCTAATAATAATAATAAAACCGTCAAATACAATAGATTCCCTCCTTACGGAGGAATCTAATAATAACAATAAAACCGTCAAATACAATAGATTCCCTCCTTACGGAGGAATCTAATAATATGCAAAAGTGTGTGAAATGGCACACAGCTTAAATCTGA
Organism: Xyrauchen texanus; assembly: GCF_025860055.1. Lineage (NCBI taxonomy): Eukaryota > Metazoa > Chordata > Actinopteri > Cypriniformes > Catostomidae > Xyrauchen > Xyrauchen texanus. The sequence continues at coordinate 1,742,215 of NC_068283.1, forward strand.
GCATGTTTCATTAGCAGTGTCTTTTGCACAGCTACTGCTTACAGACTAGTGTTTATAAGACACATGAGCACAAGTAAAGGCCACTGCACAATCTTTGATGTGCAACAGGCCTTTGTTGTGTCCTCAGTGCCTGTGAAAAGCAGAACTTTGCTATTGAGCTATTTTCTCGATCGCTCTGATGATATTTTAACCACACTGTCTCAAGGAGTTGTCTTTATTTTTTCAAAATGTTCCTTTAAAGAGACACAATGCATTAAATAAAATGTATTGTTATTAATATTATTATTTATCAGTGTTTGTAGAGATGAGGGTGTATCATGTACTGTTTGTGCATGGAATCATTTAAAGAAATAGAAAATCTGGGTGAAAAAGCAGCATAAAACTATAGTACTATAGAGTTGTGGACTACAGACTAGTGCAGCTGTAAATTTTGCAAGGAAAAAACAAAACACAGCTCAGAGTGGCTTGCTGGTCTTGGCTGGTTTAGCTGGTAAAAACGTGCCTACAACTCATCTAAAACCATCAAACCGAACCAGTCTAATAATCTTTATAAATACATTTTTATAAATTAAAAACAATTTTTTTTGCCAGCATAATCTCTTAGTAAATCATGCACAATTTAGTGAAATCAAGATGGTTGGCGTCTTTTCTCTCTTGAGAGAGAGACACAACTGCGGCTCCACCTTCTACTCTGTTTTGTGTTGTCAGAAGTGAGGCGTCCTCACATAGGCTGTCCTGTGTCTGCTCTGATCACTTCTGCAGTGAAATAACTGCAATGGATGAAAGAAGAGAGGGAGAGAGTAACGAGGTAAATTCAGCGTGTTCGAGGAGAGCAATGGCGGTGAAAGTTGACTGCGAGGGACTTCAGAGGCAGTAATTAGGATCAGCATGCATTATTCACTTTGTTTGTTTCTGCGTCTCCTCTTGTCACCTTAACAGGCTCTTTAAACCTCAACGTGTGTTTGTGAAAGACAGACAGCTCCTCAAATCAGCAAGAGCAACAATCAGTGTCTGTCTTCAAATGAGTCCACACAGTTGATTACAGTGTGTCAAAAACAAACATGCCTTGTATCCTAATACAACCCCTGGTAAAGATTATGGAATCACCACACTTAGAGGATGTTCACCCAGCTTTTTTACTTCGTAGCAAATAAATCAAAGATATGACACAACATTTTTTTTATAGCTGAACATTCTGGCTTTGTGAAACATCAAACAAATTAAATTACATTATTTTAATTAATGGCATATTTTTTTTCCAGGTCAAGTAGAGGAAAAAAATTTAAATCACAGAATTTTGAGGAAAAAATTATGGAATTCGGTTGACTATTATTCGGTTGATTATGGAATCTTTGCAGGATAAATTTTTTCAATTTCCACCTTAAATTTTCAAAAACCTATTTTCTATTGATGGAATGAGAAAAGTGTCCAAATGGTCAATGTACATCTATGCATTGACTGCTGATTGTTTTCTTCAGGCAGTCATCTTTATATGTTTCATTAGATTGGCACCAGCCAAAAGTTCCAGCATCATCACCTTGGCCAATGCAGATTCGTGATTCATCACTGAATATCACTTTCATCCAATCATCCACACTCCATGATTGCTTCTCTTTATCCCACTGTTGCCTTGTTTTCTTCTGTTTAGGTGTTACTGCTGGTTTTCGTTTGGCTTTTTATATGTAAATCCCAATTCATGCAGCCAATTTCTTACAGTTCTGTCACAAACATTAACTCCTGTTTCCAACCATTTGTTTTTTGTGCATTTTCTATTTTCAAGGCTTTGTGCTTTGAGTTTTCTATCCTGACACTTTGACGTCTTCCTTGGTCTTCCTTTTATAAGCTTCCCATTTGTTTATGCTTGCACCAAATTTTAGTCATAGCTGACTGGGAGAAACCTACTTCTTTTGCCACACTCCATGTTGGATTTCCTTCTTGGAGTTTTATAATCCTTTCCATTGTTTCAATTGACAACTCTTCTTTCATGGCCTCAAATTGTTGGGTCCAACAGCTTGTTAAGGTCTGTAAGCACTCTCTTTAATCTACAGACTAATTGGCATTTTTAGACTTGTGCTAGTATTTGTTTTAGAAATGCAAATTTCGAAGTGATTCCATTCCATTTTGCCATTAATTGAAATAATTTAATTTAATTTGTTTGAGGGACGTTTCACAAAGCCAGAATGTTCAGCTAGTAAACAAAAATTGTTTTGTGTCATATCTGTGATTTGTTTATTGGCAATAAAGTAAAAAAGCTGGGTGAACATCCTCTAAGTGTGGTGATTCCATAATCTTTGCCAGGGGTTGTATGCATACTGTATGTCTTATACATTATGTAAACAGCAGTATGTCTGAATGCTAAGAATTCATGACAAAGCAGACTGTTGCCCCCTGTGCAGACCTCGTCCGAATGATGGCCAAAACTTGACTGATGATTTTGAAGAGTGTTTATTGGTTCCTTAAATCCTCCAGATGTATGTTTACATTAAGCACACCACCTAAAACTCCATAAAACATTCATATAACTCCAACAAATCTCTGTTCAGATCAAGTAGAAGTAAAGTATGGAGTGCCACAGGGCTATGCCTTTCTCCTTGTATAGGCTTCCCCTAGGAGACCATTAGTTCCTGTTTTAAATTTAAGTGTTAGTTTTTTTTTTAATTATTATTAATTAGTTTAATTGTTATGCCAACATTGAGACCTGGCGAAATTTCCCAATTCTCCAAATTAGCAGAGTGTGCTAAATTCTATCAAAACAGATGTATTAATTATTGAACCAAAAAACAAGATGCTAGAATATAAATAGTCTATTGATGGATGTAGTTATGTAGTCTTCTACAGTTAAGAACTTGGTTGTTATGTTTTACAGCAATATATCCTTTGAAAATCACATTTCCAATGTTTGTAGAACAGCATTCTTCCACCTCAGAAATATTGCTACACATTACGACACATGATCTGTGATTCTAATGCCAAAAAGCGAATTCATGCGTTCATAACCTCAAGATTAATTTATTGTAATACACAACTGGGAGGAAGTCCTACTGGTCCAATAAGTTTCAGTTAGTTCAAAATTCAGCAACTAGAATGCTTATTAGAACCAAGAAATATGATCGTATCAGCCCAATTTTATCATCACTACATTGGCTAACTGTTAAGTTTTGTATCAATTCTTAAAATCTTCTAATTACTTACAAAGCTTTGAATGGTTCATCTCCACAGTACTTAAGTGACCTTCTACTGCTCTATAATCCATCACGTTCACTACGATCACAGAACTGATTGATAGTTGTTGATATTACATTGAATATCCAACATCCATAAAAGGAGGGAGATCATTTTCCTATTTGGCTCCTAAACTATGGAATGGTCTTCCTAGCATTGTTCAGGACTCAGACACACTTTCTCAGTTTAAGTCTAGACTAAAGACTCACCTCTTCAGCCAGGCATACATATAATTTAATACGTAGTTATGCTATAGTCAAGTGTGGCGTAATCGGAAACACTTTAGATATTATATAACTCTGCTTTACAGTGAATTGCATCTACACTATTATTATTTTATTTGTTTCCCTCTCTTATCCATGGGATCCATATCCTAAAGTTATCTGAGCCTGCCAGGTCCAGCTCCAGTCCAGCCCAATTACCTACTCTCAGAGCTAAGTGTCACTGAGTGATGAATACTAATTGCAGTCTGTGCCAAACAGACATTGAGGGGCACTTCGATGATCACTGACATCACTTTAATCTATTATCTTCAATCATTGTTTTACAGAGGATGAACTGCTGCCAACTCCAACAGTACAACAAGGGATACTTCACAGGCAACTGCCTGCACCTCGGATTTAGGATGGATTTTACCACAAATGAACTTCCCCATGCTTCCAGCCTGACTGCGATGCACCTCACTGACCTCTGCTTGCATCATCTTGGTCATAGGATAGACTACACTTTCTTATTGTAACACATAGTCAATAAATTAAGGTTAACTAAAGCCTTCATCAGCCAAATAAAAAGGACACTACATCTACATGCATTTCCGCAGTCAATTCTGGAAGGACTTCAAAGAAACACTTAATCATTAATCTTACAGTTCAATCAATATCCTTTAGTTTTAAACTGCCCACCAACATCTTGTCAGTTTACTCAAATATTTTTGATTCCTTGCCAAGTCGACTTTGCCTTGCTCACTAGGTGCCAAATGACAAACTTTTTTTAAAGCATGATTTTCAATCACGTTTATCATTTTGACTGATCAAAGAAGACTTTAAGACCTTCCAGCAGCATTTTTTGTTACAGAATAATTTCATAATAATCATATCAGCAGTAATTCATCAAAAAAGCATGCAATGATGGAGTAGATCATTGGATGCTTCATTATAACCTGGCATATATCCAGATGTGCAGTGTATTCAAGTGCACTTTTGGCAAGTTGATGAGATATTTCAGGTGTCTGGATCATAGTGATGCTGTACAGCCCGGCAGGGTGCATCAGATCATGGAGGTCTGCTGTATCCTCCACTATTTCAGTTTTTCTGACCAACCACTGGGCAGCAACATGATGATTCTGATTGCCTGTTTTCTGTTTCTGGTCTAAATAAAAAGCAATGTAAAAACTACCAAAATGAGCAATCCAGACAGAGATCAACAACAATCATATATGTGTTGGTTGGATTAAAAATGTATTTCACCATGTGCAAAGCAATTATTAAAAAAACTCAGTAGCCCAAAACGCGACATTTCTAAGATTCTATTGCAAAAGCAGCAATGGAGTCTAAAGTAACATTACACATCTCACCCAGATTACAAATCTCTGAGATATCTGGTTAAGAGCATTTCATCTGGAAAGTATCCCATTCTAATTAACATCTGATAAACTTCTTAAAAAGAAAATATTTACAAACATTTTAAAAAACGTTTCAAAGATATCTGCTGAATGTTTTATTGATCTGCAGGTCTTGACGTACTGCAAAAAAACTATTTCAGATGAAAACGTGATGTATGTGTCAGGGTTGTTAGCTAGTTTTTGTTAGTGGCTTGTATTGTAGCTAACTACTTTTTAAAGTAGTGACTGTAGTTTAGCTGCTCTTAGTAATGCGTTGCTTGTAGCTTGAGAAGTTAAAGTAGCTTCACCAACACTGCACTTCACCCTTATCCTCACTTAATGGGCCAGCAATATTTTACATATCTAGTGTCGTAGTCCACCTTCAAGACCTGTTTAAAGCTTCGATTAACAATTCAGGATTCTTCCTTTGTAGTGTGAGAAGATCAGTCATTTATTATGTTACTGCATTGCTATTAAAAATGTTTTGATTGTGTTGCTGTAAACCATGTAAGCATTTAATACGGTTTCCAAGAGATCAAGATGACAATATCTGAGAACACTGGATAGAGAGGACGGGAAGGTCAGAAACATCATAGCACTAGAGAGAGCAAGCGCTTGAGGCCCCTGTGCAGTACAGCTAATCCTGTGCAGGTGTACGTTACTGCAAGCAAAAGTGTGTGTGTGTGTGTGTGTGTGTGTGTGTGTGTGTGTGTGTGTGTGTGTGTGTGTGTGTGTGTGTGTGTGTTCATGTTTTAGTTTGAATGTGAGCATGTGTTGAACACATCTGTTTATTATTCCTGCGCTCTGTATGTGAAGAACAGCTCTCGTGAAGCACCTGGTGTCAGTCATCTCTCTCAGGCTCCCTGAGAGGGAATCAACATGTCAATCACTGCACCCATCAGATGCGTATAACATATCAGACTTGAACACAGGTCTACAATCCATGTGCATTCACTTATTTCAAAGAGGAACACAACAGATCCTCATGCAAATGCAAAAACAAGGTCAAATCCAAAATGCTAATTCAAGAGCAATGACGAAATGAATCAGGCAAGAAACTGATCACCATGAACAAATCCACTTAGAGTTGCCTTTTAAACAGGAAAGACATGTGACCTATTTATCTAGCCAAACAGGAACTGGCACACAGTTAAGTCAAAGACCCTCCCCCAGGGGATGACAACAACTTCAGCCCAAAATATGAATTCAGCTCAGTGACTCGAGTCTTTTGAATCCATTCACCAAAAAGATTTGTTCGGTGACCATTTCTGAAAATTGCACCTTTTCACCAGTAGGTGGTGACAAATGAGGGTCTTTTACATTTTAGACAAGTCATTGAACCAAAAGCACTGAGTTGATTATGAATGAAACAAGTGTAATTATCCTTTATAAAAATTTGAGTGTCAACAAATTCACTAAAAGCAGGATGTTTAAGCATCATAAGTGCTTCCCCCACAAATGACGACAAAGCATTTCTGTCGAATGACTTTTATCAAGCTATACAAAAAAGTTCAGCCTTTAATGGGCCCAGTGAAGGGCGAATTCATTCAGTGGGTCAAACCAGTGTAATGCTCCTTCACAGCCCGCATTTGAATGGTACTGGCTTGTTTCAACTTCACATGCATATAAAAAAAGCAGTGGTCCTGTAAGAGATGATAAAATCCCAGCAGAACATGGCGTAGTAGACAAAGATATCCATCTAGTACATATTTACATTGAGAAGAATTGAAAAACAGTGCAGGCAGACACAAAAACATATAAATTAATTGTTAATTTAAATATATTTATTTAAAAAAATATAAAAAAAGAAATCACAAAAATCGAACCTTTAATTGAAGTAAAACAATTGAAACAGGGGAAATATCTCATTATTAAATAAATATTTTTCTCCAAAATGCATTGGCCATAATTATTGGCACCCTTTTATTCAATACTTTTTGCAACCTGTCTTTGCCAACATAACAGCTCTGAGTCTTCTCTTACAATGTCTAATGAGGTTGGAGATCACCTTGATCCTTCAAATTCAGAGGTCCATGTTGGTGGACTCTCCTCTTCAGTTCACCCCACACATTTTCTATGGGTTTCAGGTCAGGAGACGGGGAAAGCCATGGCAGAACATTAATTTTGTGGTCAGTGAACCATTTTTGTGTTGATTTTGATGTTTGTATTGGATCAGTGTCCTACTGGAAGATCCAATCAGGGCCCATTTTAAGCTTTCTTTAAGGTATTTGATAGAGTCTGTGATGTCATGTGTCTGAACAAGATGTCCAGGACCTCTGGCATAAAAACAGCCCCACAATGTTAAAGATCCATCACCACATTTAACCGTGAGCATTGGATACTTTTTTTTTTTTATCTCTGTGTGTGCCAAACCCATCTCTGGTGTTTGCTGCCAAAAAACTCCTTTTTTGATTCATCTGACCATAGCACCTACTCGCATTTGTAGTTCCAGTAGTGTCTGGCAAACTGAAGATGCTTGAGTGTTTTGTTTTGTTTTGTTTTGTTTTAACTTTCTGTCCCCAAGACCCATCGAATTTCTGCAGTTCTCCAGCTGTGATCCTTGGAGATTCTTTGGCCACTTGAACCATCCTCCTCACAGTACGTGGAGACAATATAGACACACATCCTTTTCCAGGTCAGTTCTTAAGATCTTCAGTTGACTGGAACATGTTAAGTATTGCCCTGGTGGTGGAAATGGGCATTTGCAATGCTTTGGCTATTTTCTTATAGCCACTTCCCATTTTGTGAAGCTCAACAACCTTTTGCCGGACATCAGAACTATATTCTATAGTCTAACCGACTGTGATTGAAGTTTAAGGGAATTTGGCCTGTGTGTTACCTAATATTTATACCCCTGTGAAACAGGAAGTCATGGCTGAACAGTTTCATGTTCCTTGTCACCCAGGTGCACTAAAAAATGTAAAATATGAATGGGAATATACTTCAGATATATTTTACTCATAAAAACATCTAGGGGTGCCAATAATTGTGGCCAACGTGTTTTGGAGAACAATATTTATTTGATAATGAAATATTTCCCCTCTTTCAATTGTTTTACATCAATTAAAGGTTAGAGTTTTGTGATTTTTGATCAAATGGATAAATAATGCAGATTTATTCTTTGCTCATATTTACAATGGGTGCTGTTATTTTTGGCCACCACTGTAGATTTATTGTAAGGGACAGCACTAGTTTATTCAGTGAGAGAGGGGTCAGAATAATCAGGCATCGTGGTTGTGTTCTGTATTTAACCGGCCATCAGAAATACAGGACACATCATGATAGCTGAAATATTCTGATAGAAACCAGAGAGAAAAGAAGCAGGTGCCACTGATATTAGTAAAGGTAGCCTCGGGCCATCACTTCTTGTTATCTGCCTACTCTTGTGAGGCCCTTGTTAAAAAACGGTCATCTTGACTCTCTATCGGCACTATGGAGCCACATGTTTTTTATTTGTTTATTTTATTATCAATTTTTTTTGATTATTTCATGCAGCAAATCACATATACATGAAAAAGCAAAATAAAGACACAATCATAACTTGTCTCCCGGAACCAGAAACATTGATCATGATTTATAGCTCTGCAATAAATTGAATAGCATCTATGCTTATATTATTATTTTTGTTTCCCTGTCTCAACCTCGGGACTCCTATCCTGAGGTCACCAGAACCGGCTGGATCCAGCACAATTCCTGCTTTGTGTTGGACTCCACTGCTACATGTCTCTGAATGATGATGACTAAATGCAGCCGGTGTCAGCCAAACACCACTTCAGTCTATTATGATGGACTTAAGAGGATCAACTGATGCCAACTCCAACCTGCATCACCTCGGTCTATTGATGGACTACGATCTTGAAATGGAATGCATAGACTAACAATTGCCAATGTTACATCCTCCTTTTAGTTGACTAGAGAATTTAAGAGTATGTAACATACGTGAAAAGATGAACTAAATTAAGAGAATTAAATAAAAATAAAACGGATTCAGTTACTGAAAACTTGTGTGAATGGAATGAATCAGTCAGAGACAGATATGGGTTACTGCTAAATATAATTATTTTTGTAACATATCATAGCAATACACCCAATCGTAATTACAGCACAATAGTGAAACAACAAATAACTATTTTCAGAATATGTACAAATGGTAAGACAAACCAGACAAAGGAGTGAAGGACAATGAGCGGGGCTAAAGCAAAGAAATCAACAAAACAAAACTTCTATATTACATCTTTTTAAGTCTCAAGCTAACGCAGAAAATAAAAATATGAAAACAATACTTAAACTACACTAACTAAACAAACATCATAAATACAGAGGGTAGCACCTGCTCCTTAACTGGTATGTTTAGACAAACTCAAATCCTACGTACTGTAGTGTAGATCACGTGTATGCTACCCTATCCCTCCTCTCAGAGTCCGGGAAGTTAGTTTTGAATGATCGATTTAAGTGAAGCAATGTCACAACAGATAAACCAAGTAACAAGCTTGGAAAGGAAAAATAAACCATTACGGAATACAGCTTAAACAACAAAATGATTGTCTCACTAATACATCAAACAGGTAGCTATAAACAAGCCTGCTTCCTCTTGTCACTTCCAGGTTTTATAGAGAAAAGGAGAGTCCGAATTGGTTCCTTGAGGGGGGTGATGTCACGTAGACTAATGAAGATTGACAAGATGAATAACCAATCACTTAACCTAAGAATCATGACAATAAAGATGAACGAGAGAAAAGAAAACACAATCGAAATACGCTGCAGCACGTAACAGCCAACAAAACTCTTCATCAGACAATTAACAAGGACAATTGCATCTATGTGAACTTCTGCAGTTAATCCAGGATGGACTTCAAAGACATTGGTCATTAATCTTACAGTTCAAACAAAATCGATGTTTAAACACTGACCCTTAACACTTACTTAGTTTAATAATTTTAAACCATGACTTTAACTATACATAAGTAATATTTACATTATATTCATGATGTTATCCAGAGGGGAACTGACCTCCACAGTGAGTCTGGTTTCTCCCAAGGGTAGTTTTCTCCATTCTGGGGTTATTAATACTATTATTATTTAATTACTTATTTTTAAACACGATTAACAATTGTATTTTATCTAATTACACAATGATGATTCATCGGTATTATAGACATTACAGTTTTATCTTCTGTTAATGCTGATCTTCTGTAAAGCTGCTTTGAAACGATGTGTGTTGTGAAAGGCGCTATACAAATAAAATTGACTTGACTCAACACTCCACTCTCATATAGGTCACCGAGCATATTAGCCTCCCTCACAATCCATTCTGACCAGCAGAAAGGGGACTTATTAAGGCAACCTTTAAATAAAAATGTCAGAATTAAACACTCTGAACACTTTTGTCCATACTGCATGCAAATACGAGACGGTGTGTGACTTAACTTCTCCGGTTAGTTTAATAGATGCAATGTGAAATAGGGGCAAGATCTTTCTGTTCGATACAAAACCAGGGAGGGTCTCTCTCAGGTGGAAGTGACTAATGAGCCAAATGCCTGAGACCGAATGCATAATAATAAAACTAAATCTTGGGTAGGCCTAACCCAACTTTGTCAATCGACCTATGTATCTTATTGAAATGAAATCTGTGATGTTTACCATTCCAAATGAAGGACTTCGCTTTACTGTCAAATTGCTTGAAATAACAGAGGAGGACATCTACAGGGAGAGATTGTACATTAACCTTTCCTATCATAGATACATTTAATGAAGTTAAATTTAACTTCCTGCCCACATCGCTTAAAAATCTTTTTATTAAGGGGTCGAAATTAACTCTAACTAAATCAGACACATTTTCTGGGAATAAAATACTCAAATACTTAATGCCTTGTTTGGGCCACTGGAAGGCACCCGGCTGGAAGGCCGTTACTGGACAGTACACTGTCAGAGTCAAAGCTTCGGATTTAGACCAATTGATTTTGTATCCTGAGAACTTGGAAAAGGAATTAATAATTCTTTGGAGGCAAGTCATAGATCTAGTGGGGTCAGAGACAAATAATAAAATATCATCTGCATAAAACAAAAGCTTATGCGCCACACCTCCCGCCCCTGGAAAATCATCTTATCGCAGCTGCTAATGGTTCCAGGGCAAGACAGAACAATAATGGGGAAAGAGGGCAACCCTGCCGAGTGTCCCAATCCAGAGTAAAATAATCTGAAATTAATCTGTTCATCTGTACCGCTGCTACAGGGTGACTTAAAAGTAACGTAATCCATCCAATAAAAGTATTGCCAAACCCATATATTTCCGAAACCTGAAAAAGATATCCCATTCTACCATATTGAACACCTTTTCGGCGTCAAGTGAGATGGCAGAGACCGGAGACTGATCATTCACCACTGACCACATGATATTGATAAAACGCCTAATGTTATCAGAAGATCCCGAATAAACCACACCTGGTCTATATGTATACTTATTTACTTACTTTACTTAATATTTGTCAATATGTTTACTTCTAACTAGATCAGGGAACAAAAAGCCACTCCTGTTTATTATATTTCTGTGTCAGTGGGAACTTCATTCACTAATCCTCAATGCAGTTTTGCAGTTTTTGAGTGAAACAAATGTGCACATTGCATTCTACTAATTGAGACCTTTTAAACGATATACTGTATAACACATGGCTATCTCATCTTTTTTATGGTTTTACCAACTCTCAATATAATTGTTATGATAACAAATTTGCACATGATGAGGACGAAACAGTTCTTATTTGTCAGCAAATTAAAAAATATTATTGAATAATTGATAGGATCATCTATATGCATTGTAAAGTCCAGATTCTAAACATTAAAATGACACCTATTTTATTTAGACCAAGTAAGTGGTTATTCATTTATGTAATTATTATTATATATTATTTGTTTTCCGCAGGGATTGCCCCCCATTGGCCCGGTGTGAGCTCAGTTCAATTAATACTTTTATCAATAAAATATATATATATTTTTAAATATGTTCAAAAAAGGAGTACAAAACATCGAGTCATAATTACTAAAGAAGCTGATAAAAAGATCAAATGCAAAATCTTGTGATTATCCTCCTTTTTTCTGGGCGGCACCTCCTGAATGCTCCACCCTTCTGCTTAGTTGTTGCACCCACCCTAGCAACCAGGCCAATTGGTTGCTTAGGAATAATGACTGGAGTCACTTAGCACACCAACAACAACTTACATAGCACTTTACATAGTATAGGGGGAATCTCCTCAACCACCACCAGTGTGCAGCATCCACCTGGATGATGCGACAGCAGCCATAGTGCACCAGAACGAACACACACACACACACACACACACACACACACACACACACACACTTCAACTTGCAACTCCATGTGTGGTAGTCAGTTTCTTTTCCTGCTGAGCTACCCAGGCCCACAAATCTGATGATTTTTAAATATAACCTATTATTTTCGAACCTGAAACCAGTCGAGATTTCTAGATTCCCTAAATGTCTGCGATTTTCATATTGGACTGCTCAACAAAATATTTAATTAAATCTAGCGTATCATATACTGTATGTGAAATCTCTCTCTCTCTCTCTCTCTCTCTCTCTCGCTCTGCGTGCTATATGTCTGTCTCTCTCTCTTTCACACATACTCACATATAGGGCACATGCAGATCGCTAGAGCCCAGTAGCTCGTAACTTGAGCCATGTAAAGGTGTGATTGTGTACTTACGTATTCAGGGATTGCCATCGAAACCGAATGTCCACACAAGGCCTTTAGTGAGAAAGGGGTTTACGTTAAGTACACACAGACTGTTCACTCGTTTTTGACTGTTGTTAGTAATATTTAATTGCTTGGTAATGGGAATAAGCTGCAAAGCAGAAGTCTGTAGCATCCGCAAAGGAAGAACAAGCAAGCATAATGGGTAATTTTGATGCCTGTGAAAAAGGTGGATATATACAATATGAGAGATATATGGCTAAACTTAGTGGGCCAGTCATTTTTGACCGGGAATGCAAAATGTGTAAGCACAAAACAAACGCAACACAAGGGTTAATGCAGCTTCCCCTCTGATTCGATGATAAGATCCAGATAGTAAGCAGACCTCCAATCGCCAACTAATCATCCCAGTCTCCTCTGAGACACATGGAATATTATATTTCAGATCATCATCAAAAAAATATTGTAGGAGAGTTTAATATACAACATGGAACATGTTCTTAAACGTTCCTCAACGTCCTTTAAAGGTTCCACATCAACTGCACAGATGAACATTAGAATTTGGCTTCAACTAGTTCTCTTTTCATCCCAATGCTTTCAAGTGCCGGTCAAAAGGCAAGCGGTCCGATGCATGGGCCCTGCGGCAGACATGAGTTTTAGACCCAAATCTCAACTCGCCTCTGAAGGATTAATGAGATACTGGTCAAAAAACCCTGGTATATCAGCTCAAACCCCCTGGCGTCTCCTTTGGGATCCTCAGGGGTGCCGCTGCTCTGCAACCCAAGTTTTAATGAATCAATCGCACTTGTTGATTGAACTCTTGAAATGATCACCTAACTTAAGAGTTGTCAATCAAGAGTTGTTTCAAAGACCCCCTGGCAACTTGTTGACTCTCTAGGTTAATGTACACTTTCTTTCCATCTATAACCTATCTTTTCTTTTCTCATCTTCATCCACTCACTTTATTTGCTCTCAGTGTGAATAATGATTCAAAGCGGGAGACGTTTGATACAAAACATCTCTCATCTGCTTGTCAGATCAGAACAAAGTCTTCAAAGGCAGAGATAGCTCTGAGAGCGATTACCTTACGCTGATATAAGATGTATATTCAAACATAATCCACGCCCCTTCCTTAATTCCTTTCTTTTCATCATATGATTGTGTGCCGATATGACTGTTTTTGTTTTATCATCATTATTTTAATCCTTGAATAAGAACGTTTTGATCAGAGCAGAACTGAAAGGGAAAAGTGAACGGTAAGAGGGTGTCTAAAATTCTGTCTTTGATTCAAGATTTAAGAAGCTTTAGTGGCCGGGTAAAGAAAGAAAACAAACTTTTACATTGGCAAAGCATCAGTGACATTATTGCTCTGTTCCAAATTTCAGTGAGCAGTTGGCAGCACTTTAAAGGCATAGTTCCCCAAAATTTTTTATTCTGTTGTCATTTGCACACATGTCATTTCAGATGTGTCTGACTTTCTTTCATCTGCAGAACACAAATGAAGATAATTAGATGAATATTTCAGCTCTGTAGGTCCATATAATCCATAATAAAGTAAATGGTGACCAGTACTCATGAGGTCCATAAAGTACATAAAGGCAGCGTAAAAGTAATCTATAAGACTCCAGTGGTTTAATCCATATCTAAAGTGATATGATAGGTGTGGTTGAGAAAAAGATCAATATTTTTTGCTTGAAATTCTTCTTCCTGCCAGTAGGGGGCGAAATGCATGAAGAATGTGAATAATCAAAAATGCAAGAAGAAGAATGTGAAAGTGAAAGTTAATTTGGAAATTGACTGAGCAGGGAGGAGAATTTATAATAATAAAAATGTCTTAAATATTTATCTGTTTCACACCCACAACTATGATATCACTTCAGAAGACATGGATTTAACCACTGGAGTGGTATGGATTACTTTTATGCTGACTAATATGATTTTTGGATTATCAAAATATTGGCACCTCTTCACTTGCAACAGCTGAGAAATTCTTCTAAAAAAAAGTTAATGATGAGAGAATTTTCATTTTTGGGTGAACTATCCCTTTAACATTTATCTTAAGTAATGAAAAACACGCTTTATTTTAAATTAACAAAATTTTATATTCTACACTTTTTGCACAAATGTATCTTTTTTTCAGATTTACTGTGTAATTAATTCCAAATTAGCTATTTTCCAGTCGTTGTTCCTGTCTCTCTCTCTCTCTCTCTCTCTCTCTCTCTCTCTCGCAGAGCTGTACTAAAAAAGTGTTGGAGAAAAGAGAAGGTAAATGAGAGACAGACAGAATTTGCTAGTGAATAGCTGCTGTGTGTTGGGCCGCTCATTTCATGTGGAGCAGCCATGCTGAGCATTCAGCTTTCTCTAGAGGCTGAGCTAGTCAAACTCATGCCGCTCTGGGGGTGAGGGGTGGGATCGTCGTAACCCAGAAACCCCTTCACTCTCCATTTGTTCCATGGGAACTTGCAATGTGCAATCTAATCCCACTTCAGTGGGAGAGCAGCTATTGAAAACAGCTTTTACATCCTCCACTCCACAAGTGGCTTTTGGCTGCTTCAGTGATTGTTAGCTGGTTTACTGAACACTGACTCCTGCATGTGGGAATCAACACTGGAGGGATGAAGTACTGACTAAATGTACAGAAGACTGCAGTCATCATGGTGCACTAACATATCAGTTCTCTTGCCTAGCTATCAACTTAAAGTGTGCTCTCAATTACCTTATATTTGCCTAGAACCACTCATTTAGGTCATGTCAACTGTAAAATGTTTTCGTTTTAGAACGCATCATTTTTGACATGTTTACGCCCCTCATCCACACTAAAATGCAGTTTTCTTGCTCTTCCGTCTGGCTAATATGTTAAGCAACCAAACACTGTTCACTGTATGTTATGTGAGATTTATTCCACGTTACAAATAATGTCATAGGTGGGAAAAGCTGAGAAGAAATGTCCCACTCCCAGCCACAATACCTTTCTGTCAAGCACACACATCATGGTTACATGTACACACTACAAGATGGCACCATGACTCAACAAGAACATTTGGTTATGTCAAAAACATAAATGTCATGAACACAAATGCTTGCATTCTTACATCTTGCATGTTCATACATTTCTTGCTCAGCTCTATGATCGCCAACATCTTGGAAATGATGTCAAATGGCGCTTCTCGCTGATGTCAAGGTTGATTGATCTACCCCAACTTCACAGGTATGACTTCACATGTCCTAATTCAAGCAGTGTTCCAGTCATTATTTTGAAGTGGGAGGTGGGAAAATTCTGAGATCCAAGTTGTCTGGAATGCACCATTAGGGAGATCTGAGAACTAAGTAGAATATGCAGGGGTATATCCCGCTTGCTTGATACTAAAGCTCTGTTCGAAAAAGCTGCCTTGTTGTCTACTGTCTACATAGTCAGCATCCTAACAGAAATTGAACCTCATTAGTGACTGAAATGCTCTGCATAGACAGAAAGTCCACACTGCATTCATGCCAAACAAAATAGTGTTAATGAAAAACACTCAACTAATGTTGACAGTTGATTCCAGTACATAAAAAAAAAAAATCCTGTCAGATTTTACTATTTTTACTGATATTATTATATTTAGAATCAACATTTCTGCTGACTTTACACCATCTTGAATGAAAATTTTCATTGAGCTTGTCGCAGAACGTTCTGGGATTGTATTTTTCATTGCCTTAATATATTTGACTGATTTGATGCCATGAACCTCATTGAAGCCACACCCATGAAGTGCTCATTAATACAGCCTGCAAGCTTGTAAAGATTACTTTTTCCCCATCAGCCTGACGGCTCGGATACACTCAAGGCAAAGTTCTTTTTCGTTCTTCGCTCAGAGATTGAGATCTAGGGTATTTAAAAAGAAAGAAATACTCAGAACCCATGAATATTTGTTAAACTTGTTAAAGTTTGCCTGCAAACCTCTCTACTTAACACTTTTCCAATCCATGCTTCTGCTGCCCTGAAACTACTTGTTCTGCAGGGCTGCAGATGGATGTATCTCATTTCATCAGCCTGTGCCATTTGTGTGTGTAATATACATGGGTGAACGGACTGTGGGTGTGCCTTCTGAGGTTCAGACTACTATAAACGACTACTATAAAGACTATGAAGCTAGCCAGAACAGAAGCTTTAGGAAGCAGAGTCAATACCAATTGAATTTTTCTTATGTCTTTCATTCCACTTGGGTCCATCCCAAAACATTGGAATGTGTATCTCTCTCTCTCTATCTCTCTATAGCTGCCTGAATACCTGTCAAGACATCAGCTCATTTAGATACAGCAATAGACAGCATCTCATGATGTGTTGACCAGCATCCAAACTGTGTTTGAACTGCGAGCTGGACTGTTTTCCTCCTGCATGCTGGGAAATGCATGAATGAGGGTGGTCTTTGACAGAAGACCCCACACTCTGACTGCATACTCTATTTGACCCCTCCAATGCACACCCACACTGTGCTCACACACTGCGAGTTTGCCATTGTGCTTGTCAATTAAAGGCACAACTGAAACTAAGAGGAAGTTTGCCTGTGGAAGAAGTAAACTCCAGACAGCCACAAACAGAGCCTTCTACTCTCTACTCTGTCTGTCTCACCTCTTTCATCTCTCACATTCACACCCATTCACCTCAAGTCTCACAATGCAAGTGTCATCTATATAACTGTAAATAATATTGAACAAGCACACTTTTCAGGCAAACATTACACCAAAGGAAGTTTGTTAGGTTTTAAATAAATAATTAACCAATAAAACGATGATCTATAAAGTTCAGAGCTTGCTGATTGATATTTTGTTATTTAATGCAAAATTAGTAATTTTTTAAGGTCATATGAATGTACAGTAATCTAACTGTAGTCCCTCCTACAGATTACACTGACTGTTCTTCTGAATTGCTAAAACACTAAACCCCATTCTCTGAAACAAATGCTCAGTGGCCTAAACCCGTTTGTCGAATCAATCACTCTTTTTGCAAAGCTCTAAACACATTCTCACTAACAATTTGCACTGTGATGCACTTGTATTGAAAATGGTAAACATGGTTGTCATCGTTTACACACAACGACTCGTTCACACTTGTTTCTAATGATGTGAAAACGTGATGCTGAGGCAGAATAAATCTCTCATTGACTTATTTTGCAGTTGAACAACATTTTTGAGTATACTGTAATGTGTTTTTCATTTAGAGTGTTCTTTGTTCTTTGGGGTTTTGCAGCTTGACTACTGATTATAGTTACAGTTAAAAGTATATTCACTGTACTACTGAAGGTTGTGATTACTATACTTTTTTTTTTTTTAAGTAATTGCAAAATGAGCTTACTATATACAACTGAAAAAAAAAATCTGTAACTACTTGCCCTGGATGCTGTGTTCTCGATTCTCTGATGTATTGTCAAATAAATGCTCTGTAGTGTTAATATATTGTTCCCCGTCTGTCGCTCACTTGACGTTGTGTCGAATGAAGCGACACTAGGGGACTTTTTGAAGGCCTCGGTTACCTCTGAACTTGAGAAAATGCCAGTGAGAATTTGGCAGACAGAATTAGCATGTCCCTCCCCCGGAGATATACGTGTATAAAAGGAGGGAATCGTACATCTGTTCATTCGAACACTCGACGTTGTGTCGAATGAAGCGACACTAGGGGACTTTCTTGAAGGCCTCAGTTACCTCTGAACTTGAGAAAAGGCCAATGAGAATTTGGCAGACAGAATTAGTATGTCCCTCCCCCGGAGATATACTTGTATAAAAGGAGGGAATCGTACATCTGTTCATTCAGATTTCTTCTTCGGAGCCGAGCGGTTGTGTGATCAGCGAGCTGAGATCACTTCTGTTCCACTCACCTCTGTAGAGCATTTGCTGTTGGATCTACGGCACATATCAGTGGCTTTCTCCTTCTCTGCGCGGCAGTGCAGCTTTGCCCCAGGGCGTTTCGACAGCGCTTCTAAAAGAGAGTATTTTCATAAAAGAGCACACACATCAGGCGTTGAACGTCATTTTCAGGACGCGTCTTTTTAAAGATGCCCTTCCGACCCTGTGTAGTTCCTGGATGTGGTTGATATCTCTCCGCTCCTGATGGTCATAGATGCTGCCTCGTGTGTCTGGGCCGCGATCACACTGAGATAACGTTTGTGGATGGTTCATGTTCTCACTGCGAGAACTTAATCATGGCAACGTTGCGGTCGCAGCTTTCCTTCCTAAAAAGGAATGCCACTCCAGCCACCCCCCGCGTAGTTCCCTCTTCATACAGGATTAAGGACGACCCGGCTGGCGATGGAGGCAATTTGGGGATGGCAGTGGGCTCGGTTTCACCAGGTAAATCCCATGAACCAACTGCCCCCCAGCATGCTTGTTGACTTCCGTTGAGCGGCTCGCCTCATGGCCAGTCTGTTTACTGACCCGCTGAGCTGGTTGACGAATTCACCAGACAGGCCGCCTCCGCCCTGCATGCCATGGCCCTCCTGCAAGTTCACCAGGCCAAGACACTTAAAGATCTGCACTTGAGTAGTCCTGACCCCGACGTGTCGCAGGAACTGTGCTCTGCGTCCGACCTCGCCCTCCGAGCCCCGAAGGCCACAGAGCACACTCGGGCAGGCAATGACCACACTCGTGGTCCAGAAACGTCACCTGTGGCTGAACCTGGTCGAGATGTGGGAGGTAGACAAAGCCCGCTTTCTCAACGCCCCCGTCTCCCAGCTCGGCCTATTCGGTGACACCATCAACAACTTCACCCAGCAGTTTTAGGTGGTTAAAAAACAGACGAAGGCCATTTCCCACATCATGTCCACCGCCGTTCCAGCGGGGCCATGCTTCATCTGCTTGCTGAGGGCATCCCCCTGAGGCTTCCAAATGCCAGGCAGCTCTGCCTCAACCTGGGCCCAGCTCTCAGCCCCAGCATCGAGCGGCCCGCAGGAAGCGCATGCTTCTCTCGGATGTCTTCGGTCGACCCGGAAGGCTCCCAAGCACTCCTGAGATGGATGACCCAGGGAACAAGACGTTTGCTCCAGAGCTGGTAAACAGACCACTCCGTCCCCCGGTGGAGGGCCGGGTGTAGAATCCTTATTTACAAACCTTATTTCCTTCGCCACACCCCCTTCGGGCTGTGGTACCAATATTCTCAATAAAAGAGCGATTTCCTCATCCCTATGTCATCTGGACCGCAAATGCCATTCTCACGGCAACCCGGTACCACACTCCGGCAGTCCTGGCACCCCGGACGCAGACCCCTCGCCTCCAGACCCACGACTGCTGCCCCCCTGGCCGGCCGGTTTTGAAGAGTCTAGAGGATGCCTACATGGGACCTCCTCCTCAGTCATTAACCAGCCCCCTGCCGGGTGCCCCGCTGCGGAGCCCCGGCAGGTACGTCAAAAACGATCGTCCCACGAGTGCACCACGTACGGAGCTTGGACGCATGGCCAGGACCATCCGACTCATCCAGTTTGCCAGGCCTCTGCCCCCTTTTGCCGGCATGCGCTTTACCTCGGTGCACGGCGAACACCCTAAATACGGAGATTGCGGCCCTTTTACTCAAAGATGCCTTACTTCGGCGCTTACGACCGATCCTGGACTTTTTCAACCGGGCCTTGCACAAACTCCCATTCAAGATGCTCGTTCAAAGTCACATACTAACATGAGTCCGGCATCAGGATTAGTTCATAGCGGTAGACCTGAATGACGCGTACTTCCACGTCTCTATCTTGCCTCGACACCGAACCTTCCTACGGATCACGTTTGACGGCCAGGCGTATCAGTACAAGGTCCTCCCCTTCGGCCTGTCCCTGTCCCCTCGCATTTTCACGAATGTCGCAGAGGCAGTCCTTGCCCCGCTAAGGGAAGTGGACATCCGCATACTCAGTTACCTCGATGACTGGCTCATCCTAGCCCACTCTCAAGAGTCACTGTGTGCCCACAGGGACCAGGTACAGGGCATGCTCAGCAGAGAGTGGAGGCTCCACCCCCAGGCAGTCCAGCTGATTTGGGAGCAGTTCAGCAAAGCACAGGTAGACCTGTTTGCCTCCCAAGAGACATCCCATTGCCCTCTCTGGTACTCCCTAGCGGAGAATCCCCTCCGGATAGACGCGCTGTCACACAGCTGGCCCCAGGGGCTGTGCAAGTACGCATTTTCCCCAGTGAGGTCAGGGAGGACGAGGAACAAGTCACTGTCTGAAGCTTGGTCAAGAAATGTCTACAAATAAAACACCATTCAATAAAGACATCCTGAGTGAAATAAATATCTTTCTCAGAAATCCTCTACTTACTTTAATGAAAAGGAAAAAATTTGATTGCAAGAGAATCTTTACACTATATACTGAAAAAGTGAGAGGAGCCAAACGGCTGGAAGATGGTGAAAAAAAATTCAAGTAATTTTTTTTTACTTGAATTTTTTTTTTTAAATAGCAATCTTACTTCTGACAGTAAAATTATATACTCATATATTTCCAATTTTTATAAAAACCTCTATGCTTCATCTTTCAGTTTTGATTGGTGCAAAATCTTTTTCAACAGATTGTAAGGAGGCTGGACGAGATGGATTCAGTTGCAGAAAACAGGTTTAATTACAGACTGGCAAATCCAGAGGAGCGTAGTAGAGATGAAAGCAATGTCAAAGACAGGAGATCAGTTGACAAGAAAACAAAACACGAGAACGAACAAACAGGTATGTAACACAGAACAAGGAAACCAGCGTCAACTTAAAGGGTAAGTCTTTTTTTAATCTTTTCTTTAAAGGGTATGCAGAGACAGTCTTTGCTTCTTTTTCCCTCCTGTGCTCCGTCGCTCCTGCCCTTTTTATGCCGCTCTCCTCATGTTACTGCAATCAGAGACAGGTGTTAGTCATCATTTAGCTCAGGTGTGAGCCCTTACCGCTTTTCTCCCGGACGGCGCTTGACCACACCCCGCTGCCACATACCCCCACCGCCCGACTCAGGCCGGGCGTCATCCGCCTGCCTACCACTCCCCATTTCTGGAGAGGAAGTCAGCGGCAGCCATCTGCACCCCGGTCTGTGGACCACCTTGAACTTAAAAGGCTGGAGGGCCAGATACCAACGGGTGATCCGGGCGCTCAGTATCCTTCATGCGGTGGAGCCACTGCAGTGGGGCGTGATCCGAGCAGAGGGTGAAGGCCCGCCCCAGCAGGTAGTATCGGAGGGTGAGGACCGCCCACTTGATGGCCAAACACTCCTTCTCTACGGTGCTGTACTTAGTCTCCCTCAAGGAGAGCTTCCGGCTAATGTACAGCACCGGGCGTCCTCTCCCTCCACCAACTGCGAGAGCACGGCGCCCAACCCTCTGTCTGAAGCGTCCGCCTGCAAAACAAAAGGGAGAGAGAAGTCAGGTGCATGCAAAAGCGCCCCCACAAAGTGCAGCTTTAATCTCTGTAAACGCCTGTTGGCACTGCTCTGACCACTGGACCGGATCTGGAGCCCCTTTTTAGTAAGGTCAGTCAGCGGGCTGGTGACATCCGAATAATTAGGTACAAACCGCCTGTAATAGCCAGCCAGCCCCAGGAACTGCCTCACCTCCTTTTTGGTCTTGGGTCTAGGGCAAGTCGCAATCGCCGCGGTCTTGTCAATTTGGGGTCGCACCTGGCCATGACCCAAGTGGAACCCCAGATACCGTACCTCCACACGCTCAACCGCAAGACTTTTCCGGGTTTGCCGTGAGCCTCGCCGCCGCAGCGATCTCAGGACGGCCCTCAGATGTTGCAAGTGCCGCTGCCAATCATTGCTATAAATGATGATATCATCTAGATAAGCAGCGGCGTAAGCAGTATGCGGTCTGAGGATCCTATCCATGAGGCGCTGAAACGCGGCTGGTGCCCGAACAAACCGAAAGGAAGCGCCACGTAATTGGTGTAATCCGAACGGCGTGGTGAAGGCCGCTTTTTCACGGGATATTGGTGTCAAGGGGATCTGCCAATAACCCTTCGTTAGATCCAAGGTCGAATAAAACCGAGCAGAACCTAACCGATCGAGCAGTTCATCAACACGGGCATTGGGTACGCGTCAAATTTAGACACCGCGATTGACTTTTCTATAATCCACACAGAAACGTACAGACCCGTCGCTCTTGGGAACAAGGACTGACCGGGCTGGACCAATCGCTGTGAGATTCTTCTATTACTCCCATGTCCAGCATCGCGTCCAATTCTTCCGAACTATTTTCTTTTTATGCTCGGGCAAGCGATAAGGGCGGCAACGCACCACTACGCCCGGCTCGGTCTCGATGTGGTGTTGTATGATGTCTGTACGGCCCGGTAGAGGAGAGAACACGCCTGCAAACTCCTTTTGTAGTTCGGAAACCTCTGCGAAGTTGGCGTGGTGAGAGGTGGTCTCCACAAGGAACCGGGTGTTAGGATCGCAGGCTTTGTTTACCTCCGGTCCGAGCTCCGCCCTCTCCGAACTACCGTTGCCAACTTCACAGAGGCCGCCTCTTCCCTCCACAATTTCAGGAGGTTGAGGTGATATATTTGACGCCACGCCTCTATCGGTACGCTTAACTTCATAATCGAGGTCCCCTACTGGCCGTGGTGACCTCAAAGGGTCCTTGCCACTTGGCGAGTAATTTAGAGCTCGATGTTGGGAGTAATACAAGCACTTTATCTCCGGTGCAAATTCCGTAGCTGAGCACCCCTGTCATACAGCCGGCGTTGGCGTTCTTGAGCCTGGAGCAAATTCTCCTGTGTTAATTGCCCCAGTGTGTGGAGTTTTGCTCGAAGATCAAGAACGTATTGAATTTCATTTTTGGCACTAGAAGGTCCCTCCTCCCAAGTTTCACGGATGACGCCGAGGACCCCGCGTGGGCGCCGTCCGTACAGCAGCTCAAATGGGGAAAATCCCGTGGAGGCTTGCGGGACCTCTCGTACTGCGAATAACAGGGGTCTAGCCACTTATCCCAATTCCTAGCGTCTTCGTGCACGCAATTTACTGAATCATATTTTTGAGTGTTTTATTAAATCGTTTCCACCAGCCCATCCGTCTCGCGGATGGTACACACTAGTGCTGAATCGACTTAACGCCCAATAATTCGTAAAGTTCGCGAAGTGTTCGTGACATAAACGTAGTGCCTTGGTCGGTGAGGATTTCTTCGAACCCCCACCCGGAGATTATCTTGAAGAGTGCCCCGCAACACTGCGTGCTGAGATGTTGCTCAGAGGCACTGCTTCCGGATATCGCGTTGCGTAATCCACCAGGACTAACACAAAGCGATGTCCGCATGACGCCCGTTCTAATGGCCCGACGAGGTCCATTCCAATTCTCTCGAAGGGAACCTCGATCAACGGAAGGGGCGCAAAGGCGCTTTTGGGGTGGCCGGTGGGTTTACCAGCTGACATTCGCGCACGCCGCGACACCACCTGCGGACGTCGCCGCCAATGCCCGCCAATAGAAACGGGCTATTAGACGGAAAAGTGTTTTCCGCTCCCCTAGGTGACCGGCCATAGGATTATAGTGAGCCGCCTGGAAAACCATTTCCCGGCGGCTCCGTGGGATCAACAATTGTGTCACTTCCTCCTTTGTTTGAGCATCCTGCGTCACTCTATATAACCGATCTTTAATAAGCGGAAAATACGGATATGAAATGGCGACACCCGGCCGGAGTTGTTGACCATCGATTACTCTCACTTGGTCAAAGGCGTGCTTAAGGGTTTCATCCCGCGACTGCTCCAAGGGAAGTCCCCTCAGGGAACTCCCTGAGAGGAGGGGTGACCCCTCGCCCCTTCCCTCGCCACTGGAGCAGCCGAGGATCGGCCCCGCCCGCCTCCCTGCCAAAACATCGCACATCACACACCTCTTCACTTTCATGCAGGACCCATCCGCACAAACTCCCTCTAATACATTTCTAAAATTCGCCAATCAGTACCCAAGATTAGCGGATGGGTGAGGCGGAACTAACCGCTGCCTCCACACTATGTTTTTCTCCCCGAATTTGATTGCTAAAGTCACCATGGGGTACTTGTGAATATCCCCATGCACACACCTCGCCCTCACCCGCTTAGCTGTGCCCAAAGCCTCGGGTTGAACCAAGCGCTGGTGGATGGTGGTCTGATTACAGCCGGTATCCATCAATGCTTGGTATGTACCCCCTGGATCCTTACCGGGACCCGGTACGCTCCAGCCCAACCGGGGCAGCCTGCGGGACATCGGAGACCCAGCACCATCGTCCCCACCTCCATCAGCGGACACTGATCCCGAAGTGGTCCGGGTCTCCGCACCTCCAACAGACCGGCCCAGGCGCCACGGCCGCACCCGTGCTGGCGGGCACCACCACCTGAGGAGGAGAGCGGCTGAAGGACGGGGAAGGGTTAGGCGGGTTCTCCCACGGCCGGGAAGTTGGCCTGATGTATCCTCCACGCCTGCGGGGGCAGGAACGGGCCCTGGGAGAGAGCAGAGCGAGAGGGAACAGGGGGAAACAGGGGAAGACACAGGGGAAGGGAGAGAGAGAAAGGGGAGGGCTCATCTGCCCTCGGCATCGCCGCCAGGTGGTCCTCCACGAGCTGAACAGCTGCCTCCAGCGACGCCGGGCGGTGGCACTGGACCCATTCCGCCGTCCTCCTGGGCAGTCTTTGCGTAAATTGCTCCAGTACCACCTGATCGATGACTCCTTGACGCCGCGGTCCCCAGCGAGCAGCCACCGCCGACAAGCGCCCCGGAGCCGTTGAACAAACACAAACGGGCGGTCGGACTTCTCCAGCTTCATGCTTCGGAAGAGCTGGCGATTCTCTTCCGGGCTCCGACCAACCCGCTGCAGAATGGCCCTCTTCAGGTCAGAGTAAGCCAGGAGGTTCGTCGCTGGCAGTTGTTGTGCCGCGAGCTGTGCTTCCCGGACAGGAGAGGAATTAGACGGGCTGCCCACTGTTCGGGCGGCCAGCCCCAGATTTCAGCCGTCCTCTCAAACAGGTCGAGGAAGGCCTCAGGATCATCTGCCACCCCCATCTTCTGTAACATGGGCGGGGGCAGCGTAGCATGGGTGTCCGGGGTCGCGGCTGGGGCTGACGCAGCCTCCTGGCTGAGGAGGCTCCAGATAGCGAGTCGGTCCTCTGCCTGAGCCCGCATGATCTCGAAGAACCGCCGATCTTGATCCTGCCGGAGCTCAAGCAGGGATTGTTGGTGGCCTTGATGGAGATTAGCGAGGGACTGGAGGATTTCCGCCAGCTGGGAGGACTCTATGGGGCTGACCTTGTTCCATCATAAAGAAAAAAAAATGGTCCCGGGTTTCTGCACCAATGTAACACAAAACAAGGAAACCAGCGTCAACTTAAAGGGTAAGTCTTTTTTTAATCTTTTCTTTAAAGGGTATGCAGAGACAGTCTTTGCTCTTTTTCCCTCCTGTGCTCCGTCGCTCCTGCCCTTTTTATGCCGCGCTCCTCATGTTACTGCAATCAGAGACAGGTGTTAGTCATCATTTAGCTCAGGTGTGAGCGCCCTTACCGCTTTTCTCTCCCGGACGGGCGCTTGACCATGCCCCCGCTGCCACAAGGTAGTTTAAGCGAAACACTGGAGTTAGCAAAGCAGAGTGACTTACAAGCAATAACCAACAAAACTAAAGTGAACAGGCAGGGTATAAATAGAGAACAAAAACAGTGCAGGTGAAACGTTAGTTACACATGTAACTGTGGTTCTGTGAATTCCGGATGACCGCCAGAGGCAGTATTAAACACTACTGGATTATCGCAGCGCCAGCCAGATATATACCAACGAAGTCACATAGTGACGTATGCTGAGCCCTGGGGGTTATAAACCACAGCCGCTCAGCACTCTGCCTCAGTACGCCTTTCTCGCGCATTACAAGAACTCTGGCGGTCATCCGGAATTCACAGAACCACAGTTACATTTGTAACTAACATTTCACCTGCACTGTTTTTGTTTTTGTTTCATTCCTACTGACCGCCAGAGGCAGTATTAAACACTACTGGATGACCCATACCAACATAGTCATGAGGAATGCCACTGACCTGTTGAAAAATTAAGGCCGCTCCTGAAGAACTGCAGAACTCACGGCATGATGAGCAGCAACGTTGACCTTATAAAACCTGGCAAACGTGCATGGGGAAGCCCAGGTAGCGGCAGTGCAGATGTCCGCCAACGAAACTCCTCTAAAAACAGCCCATGAAGATGAGATGGCCCTAGTGGAATGGCAAGTTTGCCCCAGGGGCAATGGTTGCCTTGCTGCATTGTAAGCCAGTATAATAGTTTTCACCATCCAGTTTGACATCCTCTGCTTCGACACTGGAGCACCTTTCTTCACACCACCATAGCAGACAAATAACTGGTCTGACTGTCTAAATTGAGCAGTAGTGTCCAAATAACACTTCAAGGCACGAACAGGACACAAAAGTTGAGCACTTGAATCAGACCCTGAAGAAGTCTGAAAAGAGGCCAGTTCAATGTGCTGGTTAATGAACTGAGGAAGAAGGACTTTTGGAAGAAAAGAATGATTGGGTCGTAGGACCACCCTGGAGTCATCCGGCAACCAACGCAAGCACAATTCGCTAACAGACAGTGCGTGCAACTCACTGACTCGTTTCACAGAAGCAATAGCCAACAAAAAGGTAGTCTTCAAGGTTAAACATTTCACGTCAATGCTTTGCAAGGGCTCAAACTGGGATGAGCAAAGGAATGCAAGCACGAGTGTCAAATCCCACATGGGAAAGTGAGGATTCCGAGCAGGCTTAAGATGGCGTGCACCCTTCAGAAAACTGCAGACAAGACTGTGAGATCCAAGAGAAGATCCACCAATTGGAACATGATATGCAGAAATAGCAGCGACATACACTTTCAACGTGGAAGCCGCTTTGTCCTCCTCCAGTAAATGTTGAAGAAAACTTAAGATGCTCGGAATGTCACATGTTGCAGGATCGAGCCCTTGCTTCTCACACCATGCAGAAAAAAGCCTCCAACGGAGGCTTCAGGAAACTAAAACCAGGAAACTTCCTGTGATGAACAGCAATTGGGATGTGAAAGTATGCATCTTTCAGGTCGACACTTACAAACCAATCGTCTGCTGCCACAGACCGAAGAACGTCGGCTGTGCACAGCATTCGAAAAGGAAGGACCTTCAGGAACAAATTCAGATGCCCCAAATCGAGAATTGGGTGGAAACCACCGTCCTTCTTCGGAACAAGGAAATATGTAGAATAGAACCCCTCTTCCTGAACTAGGGGATTAACTTTTTCTATGGCTCCCTTCTGTAACAGTGAACGAATTTCCAGAGAGAAGGCCATTGAACAAACTGCATTTTTGACAACCGTAGGAACGATTCTTGAAAATCTGGGATGCCGGCGTCGAAACTGTAGAGTATATCCCCTGCTCAGAGTCGCCAAAACCCAAGGGTCTGCTGTGTTGGTCCTCCAGTACTCTATCTGTTCTACTGAAAAACGATCGACCGCCGGCCTGAGTGTCTCAGGCTTTATGGGTGTGACTTTTAGTGGTCGCGGGGGGGGGGGCGCTGACGGGGTCCTCCTGGGAAATGTCGATGAGGTGGCCGAAAAACTCTAGCATTCTCAGTAGCCTGAGGCCTTTGAGGGGGCTGTGACTGAGGTGTAGCGTGCTGGCGGAAATATGGCTCCGGTGTGGCATAGCGATGTCGGGTCAGAACTGCTGGCATCCTAAAGGTAGGGTTGCGCTGTACCTGCGTCAGTTGACGAGTGGCCTCAGACAGCTTTACCCTCTTTTCCAACAGTTCCGGAACATTAGGACCAAAAGATGCCCGGGAACGAATGGAAGATCTCTCAAGGTTTTCTTGCAGTCCTCAGGTAGCCGTGCTTGAGCAAGCCACACTTGGCGGCGGGCTGCCAGAAGCGTGGCTGCAAGACTACCCAGTTCGTGGGTTACGCGGCCCATTGCCAAAAGAGCCGTTTGCAGAAACTGTGAAATTGAGGGATCAACATTTGCTTGTTCTAGCGTACTGGTAGCAGCAAGTAGTAACTCACAGATTGTGTTTTCTGCACAAGTTATGTAAGCAACAGACTCGTATACCTTTTCAGTAATGAATCTGTGTGACCAAATTGCACACTGGGACATCGCACATTCCCTCATACAGCCTCATCAGGAGACACCACCAAAGCTGCAACAGGCTGCTCTATTTCTGGAGTACGACTCACCCCGATGGAATCTGCTTCAGCTATAGATGCTAACGTCTGAGCAATCTTTGAGCGCCGTTTAGGCAGACCAGAACCAGTGAGGGCATTTGAAAACTCGGCCACAAAATCTTTACATGGTGGCATGGCAAAAGAAGTCGCAGCTGTGGCCTACCTGAAAAAGACATTGGTTTGGGCAGATTGGACAGGTGACTCATCAAGTCCTAGACGAGTAAGAGCCATTCGAAGCACAGCCAAAGTATCATCAGAAGAGGGCTGGGCCTGTCCAGATGACTGAACTAACTCCCCACTCGACCCCTCCGTTGCTGGAAAACCAGCGAAAACATCCTGAGGTGATGGTTGCGCCGCAACTTTCACAGCATTCCCATGATCATGAAAAAAAGAGACAGAAGCAATCGTAGAAAGCACATCCAAGTCAGAATGATGTGAAAAACGAGGGGAATCAAGTGACTCTTCCCCAGTTCCACGATTCAGAACATTCTCATCCTCCTGTGTCATAGTCACAGGTGTAGCAGATGTTACAGGCTGAAGCGAGTGAAGCAGGCGTTTCAGCTCCGCCATCTCTGAAGAAAGTACAGAAACCGTCTTAGAGAGTGAATTTTCCTCCACGCACGGATGTTCATCACTTCGCGATGTGGCCCTCCTCTTAGATGGGAGTGGAGCGCCGGCTGCCCCAGAATGTAGCCCCTTCTTGCGCTTCTGAGTGCAAGAAGGGGCTACATCCAACTGCCCGAGTTTCACTGTTGAATTGGGGTCTAACTCAGCAAGACTGAGCCGCCGTTCCAACATAGGTAAAAGACTGCAGTGCAGACACGGGTCCGTGAGAGCCTCTCTCAGATGTTGAACACCCAAACATGATGGGCAGATGTCATGACCGTCATCCGGGAGGAGATTATTAGGGCACAGCTTACAAGTCAGTGGGAAACCAGTGTCAATCGAGCTGTGAGACATAGTTACTCGCTAATAACACCTTTGGATAGAACCGTAAGGTTTAATTCAAGCAGAATGATCGTAACGAAACAGAATACAGGAAAATAATAATTATATAATTCCTGCGGGTGAACAAACAGGTAA
This sequence comes from Xyrauchen texanus, assembly GCF_025860055.1. Taxonomy (NCBI): domain Eukaryota; kingdom Metazoa; phylum Chordata; class Actinopteri; order Cypriniformes; family Catostomidae; genus Xyrauchen; species Xyrauchen texanus. The sequence continues at coordinate 1,771,927 of NC_068283.1, forward strand.
TGTCAAGAATATCTCACGAAAAAGATAAATAAATGTCTAAAATGGCCGATGGATTGAACCAAGGGGTGCAGACTATCACATAAGTTCGAGGAAAAAAGTTCAGAACAACAGAATAAATGATGAAAATGTCAACCGTTAAGTTATAGCGCGGAAAACACCAGCCACCGGATAGCACCGAGAGGCACAGAGTGTTACCGATGAAAAGGAATGAAAACTCACCAAAATGCGGCTAAAAACACTTCAAATCCGTTGAAGTGGCATAGATGCGCGCTGACACAGCTTGTGAGGATGATATCTCGCTGCTCTTGTAAGCTGCACTTGACAGCGCAATATATTACTTAGGTAAAACGACCTATCTCAACCAGGCGAGAAAGCGAAAGAGGCAGAGTGCTGAGCGGCTGTGGTTTATAACCCCCAGGGCTCAGCATACGACACTATGTGACTTTGTTGGTATATTCTCTCGACCTATCTGGCTGGTGCTGCGATAATCCAGTAGTGTTTAATACTGCCTCTGGCGGTCAGTAGGAATGAAACAGAACTAATATTCGGGTGATTGGGAACGAGTCTGGGAACTGGAAGAAGCGGGGTGGATTGTGGAACTGGAGTTCATGACACAGATTTGATCCCTTTATTCCAAAAATATCTACTCAAAGATAAAATGTTGTGAAAGTCCTTTATCATTAGAGGAATTAGATAATATCTTATCCAAAACCCCTTTCAACAAAAGTCCTGGCCCCGATGGCTTGCCTTTTGAATTTTATAGGACTTTCTGGAAGGATGTAAGAGATTGATTTTTTCTGTCTTTAAAGATTGCTTAAGAACTGGCAAATTATCAGAAACTATGAAACAAGGACTTATCACTCTCTTATCCCAACCAAAAAAAGATACTCTTTATATTGAAAATGTATGTCCTATCACACTAAATTTTGATTTGGATTAAAATGTACAAATATGGTTTGAACTATATACAAAGGTATAAACAGCAGTGTTGCCCTTGCAGAATGAACTTCAAAATGTGTTGTTCTTAGCAGTGGCGATTTCTCAGGGCAAGCAAAGCCTTCTCTGCTGGCCTAACATGCCAAATAAATCAATATTTTTCATCCTTTCATTCTCAATCACCTTTTTGCGTTTGTATTTTTACCAATGCCCGAAGCCATGCTCCTTAGACGAAGCAGCGTGTGAGTCCATCCCCTCAGGCCTTCAGAATTTCCACAGAATCCCAGTGCAAATGAATGATCTACTAAAGTCAGATTGTCAGATTCATCAGCCAGTCAGATTGATTTAGTTGTTCTTGGTGGGTGTGATCTTTAAGATATGTCCCAGTCCAGGCCTTCTAGCTGGCCTTGAGTGACGCAATCAAGCTTTACGTGAGATCATTTGAAAGCGAAGAGTGCAAGATCATCATCATCACTGCCACTATCGCTGTTGAGAAAGAGATCTTTATGGATTTAAAAACACAAGAAATTCTGCATGACCGTGTGATTGCTTAATTTACAGTTTTTTTTATTGGTTTAATGCAATTTTCACAAGCAAGTGAAATTTTCTAAACTTTTAGTACTAATCTCACAACAGATCATCAAAAATAAACTTTTTTGTGTTAGTACAAAACACAAAAACAAACACTTTATGTGTTTCATCTATATCAACTATTCATTCACAGTAACTGCCTTTCATAATCTTATCAATATCAATCTTTTGATTTGCTTCTTTTATCCTTCAGTTTAATACATTTGTCTATCATTTAAAGGGCACCTATTATGGCATTTAAAATGTTCCTAATATTGTTTTGGGAGTCCCCAACAACAGTTTTACATGCATGCAATGACAAAAAACACTTTTGTTGTCTTATAATATGCATTTATGTTTACCTGATTTGCTCACCGACTCCCAAATGATTCGTTCAACGACTCATTTTTCCAAACCCCTCCTTTGCGTATCTGCGGTGATTGGTCAGATGACCCAGTCAGTTGTGATTGGTATACTCTGTGCAGAGATTGTCGGAAACGGAACGCCCATCACCGCTTTGTAGTAAAAAAATCAAAATCAGAGAAGGAATTTTAGTTGATTTATGTTAGCGATCATAGCCCAAAGTTCGGTGGTAAACACCCAATCAGTTATTGTTTGCGTTAGCCCAACGCATAAACATATTGATAAAGCACTGCATTACTACAAGTTATTGCTCTATTCTTTATGACAACTCCAATAACATCGACAAACATTTCACATATTTAAAAAAAATTGACATTGGAGACGTAGAAGCTGCTCTGAGCGTAACTTACACAACACACACAAATACTTATTAAGCATGCTAAAAAACACATAAAAGCAACAATTATTAATAATACTTACAGGTTGTGATTCGGAGGAGGAAGCTGATCCAAATAAACTTTTTACTGAACCTTCCTTCAGTATCAAACGGCTCGCGAATCCACACTTGAAAGCATTCATGTTCGTAAAGCAATCGTCATTAAAATGACGCTAACACAGCACAAGGTTCGGGCTATACTTGTGTGGTATAGTTGTAAATATAAACTCTAGCCACTGATTCTTCACATGCTCGTCCCTGGGCAGTGAAAAAAGGTCGCTTTTGATATACACTTCAGAACACAGCGTCTTGTTGTCGACATGATGTTTTCAAGTTTTCCCTGGTGTCTCTTGCGCCACAATGAGTGAGCGCGGCCAATTTGATAATTTTTCGTCTTGACGTCACAACGAAAAGGAAAATGACTCATTGGAAAAACGATTCATTAAATTGACTCAGAGTCGACTCCTACTTTTGAGAGACAATAACTTTTTTTATGAACTTTCATATATAAAACTTTGCAGGATGTTTTTGTTCACTTAAATCTATGTTACACACTACATGAAAGGTAATTTTCAAAATTCCATAATAGGTGCCCTTTAATTCAACTGATGTTAATGGTTAATCAATGAATCATTTATTAATATTATTAAATTATATTTATTAAGATTTTCAACTGGTCTGATTGTTGTCTTATAATTTGTAAATTACAAATTGCTGTAAGAGCTTTCAGTCAAGAAAGACCAATTATAATGTTCACAAATATTACTAATTAATTTCACCATATGATCACAGTTAAAAACCATATATGTAGAACTGTGTGTGAGAATTTGCATTGTTCAAACATGGAGCAGGATAGACTTATAGATAGAGGAAACCTGCATCAAAGAGGTGGTGCTGTTCCTCAACAGAGAGGTGGCCATGGGCCTAGACAAAAAGATGGTGCTGTTCCTCAACAGAGAGGTGGCCATGGGTCTAGACAAAGAGGTGGTGGTGCTCCTCAACAAAGAGGTGGCCATGGGCCTAGACAAAGAGGTGGTGGTGCTCCTCAAAAAAGAGGTGGTCTTCAGAGAAATGTAGGCAGAAGACAGCGTACTGTCATCCCAAATTAAGTCCGGGCCATCATTGTTGACCATGTGTTTAACAGATGCCTTACCATAGCAGAGGCTGCCAGGTAGGTTCAGCCAAACTTACAAAGGTCAACTGTCAGCTCTATCATCAGAACTTTTCGCCAAGAAAACCGGTAAGTATGCTACAGTAACTATTCACTATACTTTTACGATATAATACTGAAAATGGCATTACTGTATAGAAGAACAACATGTAATTGGCACAGTTTTATGTCATTTATAGAATTAAAATATTGACAGCATATTCTCAGAATTAACAGGTGACAACCTGGTGGTGGTCGCCCACATGTTTTGACTGACCAGCAGGAGTTGGCTGTGGTGGAAATGGTCTGGGCAAGGAATGACATACGGCTGTCTGAAATCAAGCAGGCTATCGAGGAGAGCAATGACACCTTTTCCAATGTGGCATCAATTAGATTTCAACCATTGCTCGCCTTTTGAAGAAGCACCAAGTTTCTATGAAACAAATTTACCTGGTGCCTTTTGAGAGAAACAATGCCCCGGTGAAACAATTGCATTCAGATTATGTTCAGATACAACACTAAATCGGTGTACTGTATGTTCAGTTCCCTATCAAAAAGCTACACTTTGATGCTGCGCTGATTTAGCGCATTGGGAATGTCTTTTGGAGTGACCAGCTGTGAATATGTGTGCAACAAGTCAATGAAATTGACTAGAATTTATAGCCTCTGCTGGTGACATAATAGGATGCACCGATAGCAGGGCTATAAATAGATGCGTCACAGGTGCATCGTCAGGTCTTTTGTCTTCAGACCACTCTGTGTGTGTTGTGCTTTTCAAGCTGTCAGAACTTTCTTTTCCTCTGTTAGGAATAAGAATTTGTTAGGCAGTGCGCAGAAAACCTTTTCTCCTTTCCAAGAATGAGTGTGAAGCAAAGCAAGCAGTGTGTGTTCCCGTGTTTACGCTCTATGGCTGAAACGGACACACACCAGTTTTGTTTTGTGTGTTTGGGGGAAGAGCGTGCTGCTCTTGCGTTGGGACAGGGAGGGTGCGAGCATTGTGATCTGTTTACAGTCAAAGTGCTTTGCACTCGTCTTGCTTACTTCCAAGAGCCAGCCTTTCATCGTGGGGCTCTCGCATGGATCTGGCTGAAGAGCGAGAGACGGGTCCGTCTCTATCGCTCGCTCTCTCCCCAGATCCAGCTGGTCCTTCTCGTGAGCCTGAAGCGTGCTTCGGTGCCTCTTCGGTTCATGAGAGGGATGCTGAATCTCTTGAGTCTGCAGACTTTGAGCTACCCACCTCTGAACATTCCACACATAATAATAAAGTGGCTGAGGAATTACTTGAGGTGGTTACTCGGGCTGTGGTCAGACTACAGTTAGACTGGCCACGCAAACAACAGACCCCCAAAAGCTCCAAACTAGAAGACAGATTTCTATCTGGTGGCAAAAAAAAAAAAGAAAAGGAAGGGAAGGGAACGCTATATCAGTCCCTTCCTTTCTTCGATGACCTCATAACAAGCTTTCTCGTTCATGGAGGAATCCTTATACTTCCCATGTCTTTGTGCCTTCGACGTCGACATATTCGACTATCGTGGGTGCTGAGGCATGGGGGTGTTCCGCGATGCCACCGGTAGAAGAGACACTTATTGGGGGTTATCTCTCGCCTGGCTCAGCATCATCTCTTAAGAGACCCACTCTCTCCAAAAAGCTTTTGGGCATCAAAGACAGGGACAGAGTGTTCCTCCTTGATGCCCCGGTTTTACTTTCTGGCCTATTTGGTGACGCCATGAACACGGTTATCACCAGGTTCTAGGAGGCGAAAAGCCATGAGGAAGCCTTCAGGCAATTCCTCCCTCGCCGCACTCAGGGGGAGGGGCCGCCGGCCACCCAGCCCTGCCCCGATCCTTCTAGGAGGTAGGCTCAAAAACAGAGCATGGCGAATCACGTTAGAAGAAAAAGCCCTGATGGTCTTGCGCCCAGCCGTGGGGGTAGCCCCACCTTGGGACGGGTCATGTAAAACATCCACATATACCCTCCCGATACCCCCACGAAACTGCTCCATTCCCGCCACCTCTGCTGTTTCGGGAGTTAGCGGTTTCCAGCTAAATTTTGGGTGTTCCGTTGCTTCCTGCCATAGCTCAGGACACGGGACACTCGACATCCCCTCAACAGGAAGTGTCAGAATTAAAAAAAGGGCAAAACCCATCTCAGAGAACCTGGCAGCGTGGAAACTACTGTCAGGTGTTTCTATGAGGGCCCTAAGAACAGTAGAAAAAGGCTACAGAATTCAATTTGTTCACCGTCCTCCGCATTTCAACAGCGTGGTTCCCACTACCGTGAAACTGGAACAAGCATGTCTACTGTGGGAAGAACTGCAAATCTCTTGGATAAAGGGGCCATAGAACATGTTCCCCTTCCAGAGAGAGTCAGGTTACTACAGTGATACTTCCTGGTCCCCATGAAGGATGGAGGGTTGCGTCCGATTTTAGACCTTCGAGGCTTGAATCGCTCAGAGGACGTTCAAGATCAAGTTGCTAACCGTCAAGACAGTGGTGTCTCAATCCGACATCGCGATTTGTCACGTTCGATCTCATGGACGCGCACTTTCATATAGAAAGTCTGCCACAACACAGGAAGTTCCTGAGGTTCGCTTTCGGGGGCGAAGCTTTCCAATATTGGGTTCTTCCATTAGGTCTAGCCTTATCACCCCATACATTCATGAAGTGCATGGATGCAGCATTGGCTCCTTTGCGACTCCGGGGCATCCGCATTCTAAATTATATAGACAACTGGCTGATACTAGCACAGTCACAAGAACTGGCATTACAGCACAGGAATATCTAGGAATATCGTCCCAGCTCATCTGGTTTCTCTGGGGTTGAGGCTCAACGCCAAGAAAAGCGTCCTCTCTCCCACTCAGAAAACTACCTATCTGGGGATCGTATGGAATTCGATCACAATGCTGGCACAATTGTCTCTCAGGCTAGGCCAATGTTGTACTGTTCGTCAGTATCAATGATTCCTAGGTCTCATGGCAACTGCATCCTCGTTGATCCCCTTGGGCCTTTTGACTATGTCACAACCGTTTCAGTTGTGGATCAAAGTCAGGGGATTTCATCCAAGGACCAGTCCCCTAAGGCTGATAAGGGTTACACGCCACGTGCTACGTACCCTTTCTATGTCGTTCAGACCCTGGTTCCTCACTTTGGGTCCCACTCTAAGTGCATCTTGCCGTCGCAGGTTGCTAACGACAGGGGAATGGGAGGGTCGTCAGCTAAATTTTTACATCAACTGTCTTGAGTTGAAGGCTATATTTCTGGCCCTGAAATACTTCCTCCAGAGGCTGCCATGTCTTGGCGTGGGTGGACAACAAAGTGGTAGCCTTTTACATAAATCATCAAGGAGGTCTATGTTCACACCAGCATTCATGGCAGATTCTCCTTTGGGCCCAGTGCAAGCTCCTGTTAATCAGAGTAGCTTATATCCCTGGATGCCTGAATAGTGAGCAGATTTACTGTCCAGACAGGAAATACCGACGGGGGAGTGGAAACTCCACCCCGAGGTAGTGGAACAAATCTGGTTGAGATTTTCAGAGCAGAAGTGGACCTCTTCGCCTCCCAACAGACTGCACAATGTCCCCTCTACTTCCTCTGAGTCACCCAACCCCCTGGGTTTGGATGCGATGGCACATACATGGCCCAGAATGCGCCTGTATGCGTTTCCTCCAGTTTCTCTGCTCCCGGGGTCTTGACCAGAGTTCACCAGCAAGGTTGCTGCCTCTTAATGATAGCGCCACGTTGGCCTAACAGGGTATGGTTCTCGGAGATAATGTCTATCCTCGACGGCTCGCCTTGGGCGATTCCGGACAGGAGGGACCATCTGTCTCAGGCACATGGGACAATATTTCATCCCCGGCCCAAACCTTCATGTTTGGCCCCTGAAGGGTACCAACTGAGGGACACTGGGCTTTCACCTGAAGTTATCGAGACCATTCTAAGTGCTAGGGCTCCCTCTACTAGAAGAAGTTATGCCAATAAATGGGGTGTCTTTGAAAGATGGTGCAGTGCACATAATGCAGATCCAGTTAACTGCCAGATTGCTTCAGTTCACTTTCTGCAGGAAAAATTATCAGCAGGCACATGCCCTGCCACTCTCAGGGTTTATGTGGACACTCTATCAGCTTGCCACGCCTTGATTGATGGGATACCATTGGGGAAACATCCCCTGCTCGCTTGCTTGTTTCGTTCATGAAGCCATGCGTTTGAGACCTCCTGCTAGGACCAGGATCCCTTCATGGAACCTCTAGAGTAAGCGTCTGACTCAGCGAAACTTCTGACTCTCAAGATTGTTTTTCTTATCTTCTCTAAAAAGAATTGGGGATCTGCAGGCTCTGTCTTTCTTGCCATCCTGCTTAGATTTTTCCCCAGGAATGGCTAAAGCAATATTGCACCCTCATCCTGACTGCCTGCCTAAGGTTCCTTTCTCGACCGTACATCCGGAGCCGGAGCCAGAAAGACTTCTGTGTCCAGTCCGTGCCCTTCACACTTATGTCCACTGCACTAGCCAGTGGAGTAAGTCAGGGCAACTATTCGTTTGTCATGGGGGCCGTAACAAAGGGGCGGCTGCCACCAAGCAACTATGTCACACTGGGTGAGGGATGCTATTGCCCTGGCCTACGAGGCGTGCGGTCAAGCTTCGCCAGTAGGTATCAAGGCTCACTCTACCAGAGGGGGTCGCCTCCTCTAAATCTTTGGCCAGAAGTGTCCCTCTGCAACATGTTTGTAATGCGGTGGGCTGGTCCTCTCCGCATACATCCATAAGATTCTATAGTTTGGATGTTCATGCCACTCCAGGCTCTTATGTCTTTGAGTTTACATCACAAGATCATGTCTGAGACCTCTCGTGCCCTCGTGAGCACAACTACACAATTGTAAGCGATCCAGACATCCACAGTGCGGCGCCGTGGATATTCTCATTCCCAAAGCGCTAAATCAGCGCAGCATCAAAGTGTAGCTTTGATAGGGAACGTCTAGGTTACTTAAAGGTAACCCCTGTTCCCTGATAAAAGTGGAACAAGAAGCTGCTCTTCATTGCCACACTGAGGATGCCCCAGGACTGCTCTTCAGACAAAATACCTGACGATGCACCTGTGACACATCTATGTATAGCCCTGCTACAGGTGCATCCTATGATGTCACCAGCAGAGGCTATAAATTCTAGTCAATTTCATTGACGTGTTGCACAAATATTCACAGCTGGTCACTCCTAAAGATGTTCCCAAAGCGCTAAATCAGCGCAGCATCTAGTTCCGCTTTTATCAGGGAACAGGGGTTACAGCTAAGTAACCCGAGTAATGTACTACAGACAAACAATGTCAACAATTATTTGTAAAAGAGCCAACCAAATTAATATTTTAGAGGGTGATGGAGCTGGATGCTAGTATATATTTGTTGATGAGGCGGGTTTCAATCTGGCAAAAACCAGACGCCATGGACGTAACCTTTTTGGCCAAAGGGCAACCATCGAAGTGCACTTACAACGTGGGGGAAACATCTCAATGTGTGCGGCTATATCTGAAGATGGTGTGGTAGGCCGTAGACCAGTACTTGGATCATACAACACTGAATACCTGATATATTTTCTAAATAAGCTTGAGCAGGCCTGTCAGGGTGAAGATGTCCTCTATGTTATTGTGTGGGACAATGTCAGTTTCCACCATGCAGGGCATGTTCGGGAATGGTTTCAGGCGCATCCTCGGTTCATGACCCCCTACCTTCCCCCATACGCCCCTTTCCTCAACCCAATTGAGGAATTCTGATGTGGCAGATGTATGATCGCCATCCCCATGAGCATGTCACCCTTCTTCCAGCCATGGATGAAGCTTGCTATGATATAACTGCAGAGCAATGTCAAGCCTGGATTCGTCATGCCAGAAGGTTTTTCCCATGGTGCCTGAACAACGAGGACATTCACTGTGATGTTGATGAAAATTTATGGCCAAATGTGGAAGACCGGCTTGATGTTAATTAATATTTTCTGTATTTCAGATCTCCATTTACAGTTGTGTTTTTTCCCTCACAGTGCAACCACAGTATTGTTGTAAAAACTGTAAAGCACTTTTGATGTGTTCTTTGATCATGTTGTATAAACACATTTTTTTTTTATATGGCTTTTGCCAGTTTGTTTGAACGTAAGTGTAACATCCATTGTGATGGCTGTGTATACAGTTTTACAGTAAAGTAAAATTAATTCAGCAATTGATTCAAGGGTGATTTGAAACCTGTACCTTGTATTGTTTGCTACTGAATGAACTGTTTGTTAAAAGTATTTAGTTGAAAGATAAATACTGTTGTGTTTAGGTGATTAAACCAAATGTTCTCATTACATATCATGATGATCTTGTGTTTTGAAAAAATGATCATGTGGAATGAAAATATGTGCAACTAGAATGAAAGTATGGGATCAGGTTTTGAAAGAATGACTAGCGGTGTTACAAGTGTGATCAGTTTAAAGTTTTGAAAATGTACCACTTGCTTGTGAAAATTGCACCAAACCAATAAAAAAAACTGTATTAAACAGGAAAGGAGGACTGATTTTCACTTCAAGTAAATTGGTATGTGCTTTTTGCATTGTTATAGCAACATCAGGAGTTTTCTAAGTGTAAATTAGGCTGCTTGATCAGTGTCAGATCAAGTTTTAAAATCTCAGAAAGTTGGATTTTACAACATCCTACTAGGAAAAGTGCAATGGAATGCATCTTGAAGTTAGAATTACAACTTGTAGCCTTGTGCAGAAATTCTCAACTACGATTTTGCCGAGATGCAGGGGCATGATGTCACACAAACATGTCGAAACTCAGGGAGATATTCAAAGTAAGTGATAAACATTCACTTTATTAAGTAATGTCAATAAATGAGTTTGTTTCCACATTACATGATATTAAAGCTTGTTTAACAAACACCTGCAGAAACAGGTGTATAAAACATTATAATCTCTTTTGATAATCGATCACCTGAAGCACAAATGCTAGCGCTGCAGCATTGTTTATCAGTTGGGTTGCTAGGAGACATCTCTTGGCTTTCGATACTCTTTAAATATTGTGACCTGTTTTATCTTATTTTTATTTTTTATCTACTTTGCATGTTTTTATTTTCTTGTAATAACCATTTTACCTTGTACAGCACTTTGGTCAACCATGGTTGTTTTTAAATGTGCTTTATAAATAAATATTGATTGATTGATCTCTAATAAGAGTCAAACCCCTGCTAAGCTAACGGGAGTGTTGCAGTTCTGAATATCGGGGAATGGAATGCATTTATGGTCAGAGATATCAAGTAGGAATATCCCACATCCAACTTGAATGGAACGCAGCATAACCGTGTACCCTGACGAAACGGAATTTATTGCAAGCAACATTTAAATCACAAATATTATTAGATAGTTTTTTCCAAAAAAACCTCCTTGGTAGAGTCATATGAAAAGTTGTGATTTTTGACATTCATTTAATAAAACAGTCATGCTGCAGTTAAAATTAGGCTTGTTTGAGCATTTAGTGTCATTTCAAGTTCTGGCTTTCGTGCGTTGACGTGTTTTTAAAATGTAATTTGGTATTTTTAGTTAGCTGTGACAATGTATGATGCCTAAAGGCATAGTGTGTCTTATTCATTTTGAAACTGTGTTTTCTTAATGGCATAAATCACACTGAATGCCTAGACTTTTAATGTATGGTCTGCCACTGGTAGAGGTCTACAACAAGGTTGTCTGATTTCCCCGTTTTTGTTTTTGATTGCGGCAGAATTATTGAATCTTTATACAGTAATATGTGTTAATGCTGAGGGAATACAAATTGGTGAGAATATTCTGTTAATCAGTCAGCTGGCAGATGACACATGTATTTTTTTTTATAAAGATGAAAACCAGGTTCAGGTTCTGGATGGGGTGGAAAACTTTTCTTTAGAAGCTAAAGTATTAACAGGAACAAGAGTGAGATATTAACAGCTCTTTACTCTAACAATCTTTCTATTTGTGGAGTGACAGTCAAACAATCAGTGAAATATCTTGGGATCACAATCAACAAGTTGGCCCGTGACAGATTGGATGACAACTTTGCTCAAAGACTACCTTCAATGGATGGCTTCAAAGGGACCTTACCATACAGGGTTGAATACTGCTACCGAATGGCAGCAGGGGGGCGCCGGCGGGCCCTGGGGGGGTGTTTATAATTTTATTACCTTTGTTTTATAACAAATATTCAATCAACTATCATAAACTATGCATCATTTGAAAGCTAAAACACTCAAGAATCACGTTCTGAACTTGTTTTTGCAATCAATACACCAGAGAGGAAAGGGTTCAATAAAATGCTGACAGACCGACCCTGTAAATATGAACAAAATGAACGGCAATACTTATCTTTCATCTCCTATGGTTCAGATCAGTTCGGATCGAATCCAAGAAACACCAGCATACATTTCAATGTAAGGGCCTACTCTTCAAAATGCATCCCACTTTTTAATCCAAAACAACAAAAAAATAGGGAAAAAACTAAATATCCTCCTCAGTTTTCATGAGCGCTTCCAGTTAGAGTAATCCATCATGTTCACTTTCAATGAAATATCGATTCTAATTTGTATTCCAATGTTCAAAAACCATCTCTCCCCGTAGTTTGGACTGTTTCCGATAAAATGAGCCATTCCCTGTTTCTCTCCTTCAATCAGAGGCTCTGTAATGACCAAAATATGAAGGGAGCGCAACAACAGGCTCATGGGACCTGTCACTCTCGCACCTCGGTTTTTGACTGGATAAAAGCCACCCAATGTCTTGTCAGCAAAATTTTGATGGATGGGAGTAGTAACCAACTAAAACACGAATGAAGTGATTGACAGTTTGCTTAGTTTACCTCAGAAGATCTGTCTAATACATAGGTCTAATACAAGTGCGTCCACTGCATGGCTCTTCGTCATTTTACGACAGCGCATTATTATTATTATTATTATTATTATTATTATTATTATTATTATTTTTTTTTTTTTTTTACGACTTACGGGCACTTTTGGGGCTCTTAACATGCTCAAAAACGCTTGAAACTTTGCACACGGGTCAGAACCTGCGGTCATTAGGGCCGGGCTGAAGCTGGTAACACGAGATGTTTCTCCATGGACTCGATCCCGTATTAGATCGCTAAGTTGAAACACATCGTCTTGAGTTTTTATGTTTATGAAGTATTGGCAGTTTTTCTGTTCATATCATGTTTTTGATTATAAAATGACTAGCAAAGACACGAGGCTACACGAGTAGCTAGGTGATAGCTGTATATTATACATAAAGACATAATATTTATATCACACACACATTATATTTATGATGCATATAATATAACAAAAATGGAAGGAAAGGATTACAAGAAGTCAGGTGAAGATGGTTTTGATTATAAAATTACAGTGGAGAAGACTAGCAAGATATGAGATTACAGTCTCCAAATGGCCTTTTGGAAAGGACGCCTAGACTTTCCCTGAATAAAAGCTTACAGAAACTACATTTTTGGGAGTATCATCTTCAAATTTGAATCAGAACATGGTCAGACATTCAGTTTTATCTTTATGGTGTTTTCAGGCCTTTAACATAAAAGTCTGATACATTTTTCCCTAAATGAATTTCATTCATAGAAATCGTGAGTCACTTTCATGTAAATTTGACCTTGTTTTACTCTGTTCCTATGCTACTTTTGAATTAATATGACTCTTGGGTAACAAAGTTTCAAGTGTCTAGTTTAAAAAAATATCAGAGTTATGAATGTGGAGCATATGGTTTAGGAGTTACAGACATTTGTATTTGGGTATGTCATTTTCCGAAAATTCTCAAAAATAGGGGTGCTGGTTAAGAGGTTAAGGGGTTTCAAGAATGGTTTATCCTGCCTGATCATTATATGTTGTCCAAAACAGTTGCTTCCATCAACTCTCTTATAAAAATGTAGACAAATATTAGAAACTATTCTGAAGGAGGCTATAACTCTATAGATTTCACAACCCTTAACCAGATGTTTAAAATCAGTTGGGTTAAACAATGACTGTTAGGTGGTAATACTCCTTGGTTATTCATTCGAAATGTAATATTTGACAGTTGAGGAGGATTATAATTTTTATTGGGTTGTAATTTTAAATATAACAAATTGCCCATCAAACTAGCCAATATCCACAAGCAAGCATTGGAATCATGGAAGTTGGCTTTCAAGCATAACTTTTCACCTCATAGATGTATTGTGTGGAACAACCAGTATGTTTGGCATAGAAACAGGACCATTTTTAACCAAAAATGTGCTGAGAAGAATATTTTTTCATTTCAGACTTTACTGACAACAGTGGGTAAATGTAGTCATAGAGTTGACGATAATTTCCCCTGATTCTGCTATCTGTTGGTAATAGGGCTGAGTCTGCCTGCTGAGCTATCCAGATGAAATTGTCAGAAAAAGGCAAATCTTCTCTCTTCTCCTGTTCCCAGGACAACAGAGTGGAAAAGGTGAAGACAGGAGTATTAAGGTCATCCACAGGAGCTTTTGAAAGGGCATCTGGAACAGTGCTGTACTTCTCTTTCCTGTACTCCACAGAAAATGTATTTCAACAGGGAAGATATATATGATTGTTTATGTTGGAAATTCGACAGTCATACATGAATGTCAGAGACAAGGCGGCTTAACAGTCTCTTCAGTGGGCTGTACTGCAGTTGAATGTGTTTTTGGATCTTTCCGCAGAGAAACATTGATAAAATATCTGGCCAAGAACATTCAGTATACAAAGAACTCCAGACAACATGAGTTGTTGACATGCTGCTGACTTTGGATACCTGGTTGGAGTGAGATTTTGATATTGCAGATTAATACATAGGCAAAATGCTCAAGTCCCGGGGCCCCCTTGGTAACTAACTGTGACCCTGGACAAATAATGTGCATATTTGATACAAGTAGACCTACAGTACTTTAATTTCTAACACCACAACAAGACCTAATCAAACCCTACAAGGCAAATAATTATGTTTTTTTTTTTCTTAAATTGTTCTCATTTATGCCAATTATCCTGCCATTCACAATTTCAAAACATCCATACACTATTACACAAAGCTTTTTTTTTTTTTTTTTTTTACTGGTTTCAAAAAGAGTAAAGGTACATGCTCAAATTTGGTTGGTTACATAATTGCAATTAATTACAAATTAACAGAATTACTAAACTACATTTCTTGTATACATTATATATTTGGAACCTTTTGAATTTGAAATTTTTACTTCAAAATGCTATGGGAAATCAAATAAAACCTTATTTTGAAATATTAAGGGAAGACTGTGGGACAGGCCAGGATGGAGCCTCAGGGAACTGGACAGACTCGATGACCACAGTGAACTGGACAGGCTTGTCGATGACCACAGGGAACAGCATAGCCTCCGTGATCGGTTTATTTGTTATGGAAAAACGAATTGCCTAAATACGTGTCTGATGACTGAATAACACATGTCTGACGACTGGTAGGGGCCCAGCGAAATGGTAAGCCCAGGGTAGAGTGGGAACATGAGACAGAGCCTGAAAGTGTGTGTCTCATGCCAAATGCATCAGAGTTGGCATTCCTGTCTAGGAGCTTTATACAGCTTACCGTTCATGCCATTGAAGAGATGGCAAGTCTATCCCTCACAGCCTCATTGTCATTCCCATTAAATATCAAAGATGGCGCTAGCGTGAATAAGGTCTGTGGATGGAACTGAGAGCGAATTCCAAATGGAAGTGAGTATCCCTATGCCCTACTACCTCTGAAGGGCTGAATCCTTGCGGTGGGAACTCTGAAGGGAGCAGGGCACTCGTGTCTCATGTATGGTCGTTTGGAACATCCATAATGAAGGGAATAATGAAAGACATCACTTCCACTTTATCTTCAACTGAAATGTTACAATGACAATGCAGCAGCAGTTCTAACAACAGGATTCTCTTATTTATTGCTGCCCCGACTGCCGTCGGGTCATCCCTGCCTTGCACAAGACAGGAGGGCAAAACAACAACAAAAACAAAATAGGCGAGGGACAAAGGCCAACATAGAGCGACAGAGAGAGAGAGAGGAGAAAAAACCTCACTCGCCAGTTCTCTGATGCACCATCGCATGGTCCTCGATCACTCCTCCACCCTCTCAGGCGGACAGCAGCCGCTCCTCCCCAGGCGGACCGGATTCAGACCTACAACCCCCGGTCGATAGAATGCCCCTCCGCGTTCCCGGCGACTTGTGGGGACACTAATTCACCCCTGGCAGTGGCCCTACCGCTCCAGGTGGTCAGGGAGTCGCTTCCCTCCTCCCCTCGTGGACGGCAGTCTTCTTTCGACCCCTCCGAATTTCTGGGGGACGGCAGGGCACTCCTCCGCCCCTGGCACTCCATCACTCCAGGCAGTCGAGGAGTCCAGTCCCCACTCACCTTGCGACGGCGGCCGTTACCCGTGTCCAGTCAGTCGGGCTACTCCGTCCCCCGGCGGATGGCAGCGGCACTCCCCTAGGCAGTGTCGAGGACTCCACGACGGGCATCCCTCCTCCTTCCTGGGTTTTGGCACCTGTGTAAAGCATTTCAATGGAAAGGAGGAGGCGAGAACCGGCTTGGCAATATAAATAATAGTTTAATGAAAAACTGAACTAAAAACACACAAACTTAAACACACAGAGCAGCTGCCTGTCATTCTCTCTCTCTCTCGAACTGTTGTCACCGGCCACCTCGCGTGCCCCCATCAGGCTGATTGGGGACCGGGCGTGCATTGTTCCAGCCTTGCCCTGTCCTCCTCCGCTCTACAGTGTTATTTCAAATGGCTTACTGTTGCTGTTTTAATGATAATAATAACAGTAATATATCTGTACATACATGTGTATAAAATACATGAATGAACATTTCCTGCCGAAAGTTATTTGGAGCATGAGAGGTCTTAATAATAAGTCAATAATAATAAACCACATGGTTTAGACTAGCCTATAGGAAAAAATTAACCCTGATATTCTCCCCTTTTTCTCCCCAATTTGGAATGCCCAATTCCCAATGCGCTCTAAGTCCTCGTGGTGCGTAGTGACTCAATGCGGGTGGCGGAGGACAAATCTCAGTTGCTTCCGCATCTGAGAGTGTCAAACCGCACATCTTATTACGTGGCTTGTTGAGTGTGTTACAGCGGAGACATAGTGCATGTGGAGGCTTCATGCTATTCTCCGTGGCATCCATGTACAACTCACCACACACCCCACCAAGAGTGAGAACTACATTATAGCAACTATGAGGAGGTTACCCCATGTGATTCTACCCTCCCTAGCAACTGGTCCAATTTGGTTGCTAAGGAGACCTGGCTGGAGTCACTCAGCCCGCGACTTCAGGCTGTCTACTATCTTATATTTGAGGATGAATGACTGTAAACTGCTGAGGCGAAGTATCTATTATAAAATGGCTGTAGTGCTTGCCCGAGTCTTTGAACATGTAATATGTTCTGATCGACAACCTTGCTTTAAAATATATACCAAGGACACACCACCAAGGCTCACATGATCATAAATGGTCAAATTACTTCCTCGAAGTGACCATCGTATGTACCCTTCGCTAATGGCCTTGTGGAAGGGCCCTCTGTGGAGGGCTTGAGCTGCCCATTTTCGTTTGGAACAAGCCTTCATGTGCTGTCTTCTTCCTGCAGTGCTCTTCAAGGCACAAAAACACCATTTGGAATTCGTCTTCTCTGAAGCGTGCTAGAGAACGACATGTCTCCATTAAATCACACATGTAACTAATTAAAAATGTATATATTTAAAAATATTGTATACTGTTTTGTCAAATAGTGAGTTTTTCGATATTTAGCATTTTTAATTTATTATTGACTAACAATTTTCAAGATCGATGCAAACAAAGTATATCGGCAGGATTAAAAATAGATGCATGGAGAAAATGAGTGAATAGTTACACCCCACAAATTAGTGCTTTTGGTGAATAATAAATCACTTTGCCACATGTTGCCAGGTAACTGGCATGAAAGTCATTGTTTAATATTAGTGAGAAAAACATGCTTATACTGTATTTATTATTCCAGTTAATTTAGCACAGACATCATAAAGCTTTAATCACTATACAATAGTGTTATACATGCTGCACATTTTCCTGTCACCTGGAAAACACGAGGAAGAGAACGAGAGAAAGAGAGAGTTAGAAAGAATGTGACCTCATCGATGTGCAGTTTCTTTCATATTCATTCTTGCTGTGAACATCAAAGACTTTCAAAGGCAACCAAGAAAAATATTCCTTCACAGCACACCTGATCAGAGCGTGAGAGATTTGGATTATGATATGCAAATGGTGCTTTGTTATCAGAGCTGACATTCATTATGAAAGCAAGCTTTCTCTTTCTCTCTTGCAGTGCACATCGGCCACCCCTGTGCTCTTATTTAAGATCAAAAGTTTACACACAACAAAGACAAGCCTTGTTTAAAAACCTTGAGCTCTGAAGCGCTTGTGTATTTTGCAAGGCTGGCGGTGTTGAGTGGCCAGCTGATGGCATGGCCATACAGGAAGCACCTGTGACATCAGTGCACTGATAAGCTTTGCATCATAAACAAAAGTTGTTAAAACTTTATGGGTGAATCTCAAGAAACCTGTCCTAAATATTTTGGACCATTGATGTAATGCAGAAAGTCTTATCTCTTTACCATAATGTCCAAAAAAAATCTCGTTGTCATAAATGTAATGTAAAAATATCGAATTTTCATTACCATAATGCAAAAAGTTTTGAAAAAGACAAAGTCTCATTCTCATTATTGCAATGTAAAAACATCTCATTCTAATGACTGTAATGTGGACAAGGCCCATTTTCATTACCGTACAGCGAAAAATCTAATTTTATTACCATAATGTGGAAAAAGTCTCATTCTCATTAACATAATGCAATAAAAAATATATATATATATTATATTAATATATAATATATATATTATATTAATATATTATATATACTGTATATATATATATATATATATATATATATATATATATATATATATTCTTGGTGTATACTTAAGAAAGTGATTAGTGGGGAGTCACGTGACGGCATGCAAGGATCGGATGTGCGAACAGCGAGCTCTGCGCACTTTGCTAGTTTTAACACTTTTAATGATATAAACCGTGAGATTCGATACACTCTGTTCCATAACTGTTCGAGGAGGTCTGCCATGGAGGCAAAGGTCTCTGAGGTGATGACAAGAGTGGGGGATGTCGAGAAACAGATTGATTACCTGGAGTCATCGGAGAGGGAAATATCTGCTAATCCGCTAGCGACAAAGGTGGATTTGGAGCGTGTCTGGGAGAAGTTGGAGGACATGGAGAACTGTAGCCGGTGGAATAACGTACGTATTGTCAAAATTTCTGAGGCCGAAGATGGTCCGGATATGGTGAAATTACTGGTTGGGCTCCTTCCGAATCTGCTTGACATAACAGGCCATAAGCTGGAAATCACAGGGTTCCCGATCAATTCTGGCCAAATGTCTGAGATCATCCGATAAAGATCTTGTGTTTTACATGAGGCGAGGAGTAAAGGAAGGCTTTTTTGGAAAAAACACAGCATTTTCTTTTTCCCAGACTTTGCGAATTCGACAAGAGAGAGACGTGATCGATTCAAGGAATGCAAGAAACTGATATTCCCAGCCAAATTGAGAATAGATGCTAGTATTTGGAGTATTTCTTGCAGGACATTGGAGAGATTGGGTCATTTAGCAGTTGAGTGGGCCGGCTTACTGAACATTCATTTGACTGTCCGTGGAAACTGAACGGGACTTTTTTTATATACACATATTACAAATATTAATATATTATATAAATTATTATTTATTTTTTTAGATAGTTTCACTAGAGGCTGGAGATTGTTCCTTCAATGTGGATGAATCTATGATGACCCCCCCTCTCGTTGGCGTAAATGGACTGTTTGAGATTAGAGGGATGCACACACACACACACACACACACACACACTTAAACGCATATCAGTGTTTGAGTTGAAAGCAGGTAAATAAAGGTGAGCAAAGCATAGCAAAGGTTTTGAGTCATCAGCTGGCAGAGACGTTTCTGCTGATGCAGTTTGACTGAAGGACACGCTTTATTAAGCTCTGCTATTAGGACGAGAGGAGGTGATCAGTAGTTCTGCTCTCAGTGTGTGGCTGTGATCTTCATCACGACAACACATCCATTATTAACTCGCTCTCTCGCCCTCTTTCCATGCGAGAAAATGATAGCAGGTTTGTTTGGTCTCTTTCCTCTGATCCTTAATGAAAACTGAAATAAGATCTATCTATGGTGACAGAGGATGAGATTCATTTGATTTCAGCACAAGGGATAAAGTGATAGTGAACTAAATTTTACCTCCATGTTCTTGAAGTTACGGGCTTGATTATGTCTTCAAAGTTTGATTTCATCTCATAATGTACAGTAACATTATTTTTGCCCTTCTGGTCACAAAAGAACCGAAATTAGTGTATTTCATGCTCATATATGTATTAGTAATTTACATTGCGATTAAACACCGATGTAAGTAATGGTATAAAGCACTGAAATGAACATAGCTTGCTGCATTCATATGATATCAGTACTTTCCTATAATATGGTGTTAAAGTAACTGTCACAGATGTTTAGTGAAAGAATAAACTTCTGAATTATATGCAGTGTGTTCCTCTACTACCATCCACTCATGTCAGATCCCTGGACTAAATAATTACAAAGCTATATTTTAATTGTCTATGGTGATTAACTCTTGTCAATGTTATTTTTGCTCGATTAATTCCAACTTTTTTAGTCTGTTTGGTAAAGTGTCTTTCAGCGGCACAAACTTTGAACATCATTTTATAAGTGGCCACTAGATGGAGCGCCTCCATTCCAAATGAACCTACATGCATTGAGACTATTTGACCAAATCCGTTCATATAACTCATTGTCTGAGAAAGCAAATTGATGGATACTTAAATAACGATATTAGCTTTCGATATTAACTATATTGCAATAATTTGTTTTATTTTGACAAAATACATACCTATACTGTATGGACAAATAGCCTACGCACATAGGCCTACATACATACGCAAATCTTGCTGAAATATGCTGTTTGAGACATTAGTAGATATACATATAGATGTATATCTACTAATATTTATATACTGTTACGTATATATATATATATGTTTGTTCTTTCATGACAATAGTATAGTGCAATGTAATATATATTGTAATATAATTAATACATTTATATAATATATAAATATTGTTTGTAAATAAAAAACCTCAACTCTGGAACATAAAAGTGCCCTTAGTTGAGCAAACACGTGTATAATTATTATATTATTATTATTTTAAATAACAACATTAATTCAATATGAAAGTGGAATACTGAGGAAGATTGTGGAATATCTGGAATATTTACCATTATTGCAGTGGCCAGAGGTGCAACTCTTTCAAAATACTTTTTTTTATTTGTTTTAAATCAAAGGATTAAGCTTTAATTTATTTTAAATATTTAAATTAATGTCTATTTTTATTGCATGATTAAATGTATAATTAATATAATATTTATATGATAGATATTATATTATTAAATAATATATTTATTATAAGTATAGATTTGTATCCTTATATCTATTATTATTATAATGTAATATAATATAATATAATATAATGAGTCCAATCTGATCAAAGTCATGTTTCATCCTGCAGGGGGCGCCTCGTCCCGCCCTTTTGCCTAGGTCACCAAAACACAAACACACGCCCATTGTACCAGACATTTTAATCAATCACAGAGCGCGTGAATGGAGATGTGCCCTGGACGTGCACCTCTCAGTCGCGCAGATCAGAGTGAGTTGCTCTGGTCTGTATGGGTTATTTTCACATTTCCTCCTCCGCTCGCTTCCTTGTCAGTGGCTCGTAAACAGACATAATGAGATGTCCACGGCATTTGTTTGACAGGACGCTGTGTGTGTAGTTTGAGAGGAATGACAGCTTGATGAAGATGTGTACTGGTAAGATCGTGCTCACGCCCATCATCATCATTTATGTGTGGTTGCTATGAGCCGCATGACTGTCTCCAGTCAGACAGACGAGTATCATAGCAACCGCGCTGAAATCTGCCCTGTCTGCTTGTGTTTAATTGTATAATCTCGAACTGCGTCTTTACACTGATGCAGTCGCGGATGATTGACAGAGAGCTGATGTTTACCTCTAGAGAAAAGTACGGTGGTGCAGTGATGTTGTTATCAGATATGAATACGATGGCTGTCTGATATGTGTCATGCTACTGAATGATAATTATATTCAGACAGACACCATGGTCTTCACATGACATTTCAAGGTACCATGTCCAAAATGATATTAGCAAGGCGCTGTGTCCAAAAACATAGTATGCATATGGTACTAGTGGCTAATTGTCGCCATGAAACACTTTAGGGAAGAAGAATTTATTTCAAGGTTTGCCAGGGTACTAACAGCTGTTGCACCCTTTGCTATTAAGCGCACATACTGGCGAGAATAAACATGCCGGTTTTTTCACACTAGTTGCCTTTATCTGTTTACCAATAAAATGCTTGTCAAAAACCAACAATCATTGTTTATATTTCACATAATTAGAACGTGAAGACAAGGAGGGGATTTATTACAACATAACTTATAGAACACTAATTTGAATTCTGCTAAATTAGATATTAGGCCCACAGTTTAAAAAAACTTTAGTGAAATAAACGGACACATTTTATACTCTGAGATTGTTTCAAATGCTTCTAATGCTTGCACATGTATCAGTTGTAACACAGCTGCTGGAAATACTATCTTTTCCTAACTCTGGTAGGAAGCACACACATGCTAACAAACAAATTGGCTATACACATTTATAATCATGGTTTTGGATTAAAGCTACTGTTATCTATCTATCTCGGACTTTACCAATTAAATCATTCATTATTTGTCTTGTTAACTTACCTAAGCTTTCTGACTGTATGACAGCTAACAAAACTCTAGAAGGACTATTTGCTACCATGTTTATGCCATGGGTAGGTGTCCAACCATCCAGTGTTTAATGTTTAAACCAAATGTTTGCCTGATTTTCTTAGTCACCTTGCATCCTAGCATGTCCCAAAACATGTTAAATAGATAAATGGATAATTGCAACCAGCAAAGTCTACTTTCATGGTCAGATAGGAATAACAATATATTCAAATGGAAAGAGGAGTAAAAAAATGCTTTAAGCTTAAAAACTTAACGCATGACATGACAACGGCCCTAGAGTCTACATATACTTACATTATGGATTACAACAAAATCTCATTTTCATCTAAACCAGACTGTCAGATTTTCACCATAGTAACAATAATTTCTGCCAAAATACCCTCGTTCTGTAGTAACTTGTTAATAGCCATCAGAAATATTGTGAAAGCCTCTTACAATTTTTGAAGGAGACCACAGTTAAAATAACTCTAGAAACTATGGTAGTTGGGCAGAAACCACAGTGTATGGTTACAGTATTATGGTAAATGTTTGTAAGGGGCAGATCAGGAAAAGGATCTCAAAAATGTAAATAGCCCAAGTACTTAAAATATGAATGTCCTAAAACACAAAGTAATATAATAATTTAAATCTTATAATGTCAAATGTATTGACTGAATACTCTGTTATTTTCTGTACAGGACTAAGGGAATTTGTGTTTGTGTTCAGTCTCGGTTGCATTGGGAAATCATGGGGATTGTGATTCTCGCTGCTCTAAAAATAGAATAGATCTCTTTTGCATTGCAAACAGATTTAGAGGATAGTTGGTGAGATGTAAATGACCCGTTTCTGCAGTTATTTAATCATTCTTTTTACAATTCAAATAAGCAAATCATTTTGTGTCAGTAAAGATACTCTGAATGACCTTCATTGAAGACATGGCTTACATTTGAAAAAGGTTACTTGTGTGAGTTTAGTCAGAGAGATACTAGGGTTGTAAGTATTTTTGCTTTATTGATTTTGGTTTAAAAATATAATTTATTGAAACATGAAAAACTTAAATTCATTTCTAAATTCAAATGGCACTTTAAACAACAAAGAAGTTAAAATAACGATAGTGATCAAAAATCTTATATAACCACCTCCCCAAATCTCCAATGGCTCCATTTGCCATCACACAAGTTTACGCCAATTACAATATACTTGTTCCAAAAATAATGCTGCCAAATATGTGTTCTTATCGAATTTGTGTTTTTGTAATAAAGATAATGCTGCCTAAAGAAATTAAAATGGAACTAATTTAAGGTTCAAAGCGAACGTGCCTTGTATTATTTTATGATCTAATCACTTTCATCGTCTTCTTTAAAGATATATATTACTGAACCTGCAGATTATTGTTCATAATGCATGCTAACCGTGTGGAAATGAAGTGAACTAAACTCACAGCACCTCCTGAGATGATCAGAGTTCATTTGCAGCATTCTCGTAGACGACATTATTCTTGAAAATAGTTTTCAGACAAAAGAAACAGAGACAGAGTGATAACACTTTACGAGATGGGCTCGTGCTGCAGGCCTCTGAACTAATAGTGAATCAGATACAAGCATTGACAGCTTTTCTTTTGTCTGTTCTTAAAAATATAATAAAGTGTGTTTCTAAAAATGTCTTACAGGTCGCCCACCTGTTGTGGGTAGATGAGCAAAATTATCCGCGCATGAAATTTGGACAAGCTTACGAACTGGATTCAGCCTCGTCACATTATGCGGATGGGGGTGCTAGTTTCACACCCTTGGCTACTGTTTAATATATTATTTTTGCTGACTTCCCAGATCCATGATAATCATCTTTTAATGAGTGTCACAATCAGTATCTGGATATTTGTAAGAATTTGTCTATATCCATTTACATCGTCCTATCGCCCAGACCTAATGTGCATGTTTGAGGTCCATTTTCCATGTGTAATGACCACAGAGGGGCACCAAAAGTGAGTTTTGAAGCAAGTTATTTTATGCTGTACAGGCTGTAATACAATGAAGATGAATGTAAACTTTATAACACAAACCCCAAACCTAACCATCAGTGGAGTACAAATGTAATGTTAGAGGTAAAAATGCAATCTCCAAAATCGTTCTCATCGCTGATTATATGAACACGATTTCTTCCTGGTTTCAACATGGGATTCAAACCCGGGTCTTACACTGTGCACCCGGTCACACCACAGGGGAAGATAAATACACTGGAGCAGATGCCGCTTGCCACTTGTCGGCATAATGTGGCCAATCCTAGTGTACCGGATCTCTTGGAAACTACATGCCGACTTCCTGTGTGATCGTGTTGGCTAGAAATTGTCTCTTACATGAAAACGAACAAAGATTAATATTTGGTCTCTACTGGTGCTTCATATTTGTTGAAATGCTCTCTCTCTCTGTCTCTCTCACATACTGAAGTACACTTGTATATGCAGTCATTTTCATTTCTGCAGAAGTGTGTATGTCAGTGTGGGTGCTGCATACACACTGAACTCATTAAAGTTGCATGAGTGTTTGCCTGTATGTGTGTGTGTGCTGTCAATGACCTGTACGCTTTAACCTGCCATCACAATAAACAGCCTGTGTTGAACTGAGAGCACTGACAGTAAAGGATGAGACTCAAACCATTTCACGAGGTCTTTAACAGCCCTTCATTTTCATTATGAGAGTAAATCATGTAATGTAATGCACAACTGTTTGTTTTGCCCACAACATGACATGTGATGGAGTATCAACAAACCTATACCAAATTTAAAGCACAGTATTTTGTTTAGCATGCTTTTGCAATAGTAATGTGTTGTGTGTCTGTGTGGTCTACAGGTTGATGACGGCGTACACCGATACGGTTGCAGGTTGAGACTGCGGCTGAGGTCTCGACGTAAGTGCTATGATTTTGAACTATGCCCGCATTCATGACGCTGTGCTCTGAAGTCATGTTTTTCAAATAGGGCTGTGCGATAGTACGATGTAATCAGAAAGCAACAATATATATCGTAATGACAAACCATGGAGTTGGGAAGTTGGCAAATATATAGTAGAACAGTATCCCAATTGTTATTGTGCACAGTGGCACAATAAGTTACATTGGGGCCCATGGGCTCACCGTTCCGCGGGACCACTGCCAGTCGTCCGGCAGGTGGTTGTGCACCGTATCCGTGTTTATATTTATATCAGTGTCTCCCACTGCACACATTTATATGCGCTCCTCCTGAGATTGACAACGGGGAAGAAAAGGGTGGAGTATACCGCTAATGGAGCCCTGTTTTGGGACCCTGAGATTCAGCCCGTGTAAGCTTGTACAATAATGTGCCCCTGATCAAGCACTTACATTTTTAGATACTCATGAAAATGATGCCCAAACGTTAAAAACATTAAGGGATAGGGATGTGTAAGACTAAATGGTAGGCTATTGTTGCTACTAGATGGCACTGGAAGTTGTGTCTTTACACATTTAAGTTTTGCTTTATATTTTAACAAATGCTATGCTGAAATTACTGTCATATTACTTTTTGAATTATAATAAGTAATGCAATTATTTAAAAGGTGGATATCTGGAGTGGAGGTATACAAAGTTTCATTTTACATTAGACTGTGCATGCCCTCTCACAAGACAAGCAAAGAGTGGTGGTGCAAGAATGCCAGATCTACTGGTTCTACTGGTTTACAAGTTGCTTTATGCATGTCCTCAACTTCTGTTCCAGTTGAGCAGGCCTTTCGAGTTCATGGATTAATCGCCTGAGGCCCACGATGACATGTTAAAATAATGTACGGTCTAACTAGTAAATGGCTGTTGTAGGCAAAGTATGGCTATTTTTTCCACTTCATTTTTTTACCCTTCTGATTCATCAACTTCATCTTTTATTCTGTGAGTGGATGTCATGTTTTAGGACAATACATTAGGTTTGCATTTCTCATAGGCCTTTTTCTTCTATCCTAGCTATATTTGAACTGTTATTGGCTAACTTGATACAAGTTAAGCTCAGTCGACAGCATTTGTAGCATAATATTGTTTATCATGAAAGTTAATTTTGACTTGCCCGTCCTTTTCTTTAAAAAACTAAAATCTGGGTTCCAGTGAGACTTACAATGGAAGTGAATTGGGGCCAATTTTTGAACATTAAAATACTCACAGTTTCAAAATTTAGCCACAAGAAGACATAGACAATGTGAATGTAAACATTATTTGTGTGATTTAAAAAAAAACACACTTGGGTTATTGGGTATTGATACAGATTTCCCGATTCAATTCGATTCTGATTCACAAGCTCTCGATTTGATTTCCTCTCATTGTAGTAAAGGGTTGAGCACGGGGTGAAAGATCGATCTTGGGATTGAAGAATCAATATTGAGATGCTTCAAATGAGAATCAGAAAAGCAATATTTTTACCCAACCCTACTTACTAATCTTTTCTGTGAAAAGTTATGGCCAATTTTACAACTTCGTTGCCATGATGATGTAATGTCAACTAACCCTAAAATGACTGTAAAAATTACTTTTTAATCAACTTTACAGCTCAAGTAATACATGAGTTTTAACAGAAGAATTAATGTTAGTGCTTTTATAAAATTATAAGCTTCACATTTCTGCCTTTTTAAACCATCCAAAAATTGCCCCATTGACTTCCACTGTAAGTGCCTCACTGGAACACAGATTTTAGTTAGTTTTTTTAAAGAAATGGAGGCACAAGTCAAAACAAAGTTTTGTGGTAATCAGTATTATGCCACAAATGCTGTCAATTGAGCATTGTGGAATGGAGTATAACTAACCTGACCATTTGAAAACCTGTTCCGACTGCTTGTCTCAGACACACGCAAGAACTTGAGGACTGCAAGAGTCATGAGGGGAAAGAATTTGATGCCTGTTCAACCGTTCCATATATTGTTTGAATTAGTTGTTGTGTGTGTGTGTGTATATATATAATTTATTAATCATATTTATTTGATTTACTTATGCCTATTACTTGTGTTATGTAGTAATAAGATTACATAACAGGCTCCACAGTGGGGGCAAGGCAGTTGACAATGAAATCAGATATCACACATTTTTTTATAGAAATATTGTGAAAGTATTTCTTACATATTGCCTAGCCTTATGTGACTGTACATAAGACTGTACTCTGACAGTGTGTCAAAGGGCCGAACCCTAAATAAAAAATACTCAATGCATTTCTAAAACCAAGCAGTGTGAAAGGATTTTCCTTGTGACATTTCCTTTTCTGTTCCTCTTTCTGTTTGTTTTTTATTTCCCCTCAATTCATTACATTGGCAGGAGATTTATGGTTTTATAGACATAAAACCCCTTCAGTGAGGATGCAGGCCAATGCAGAAGAGAGAGCCTTTAATGAACCATAATATGGCACATATTCTCTGTGTCCGTCTTTCTGTTTGTGTGTAAATGTGTGTGAAATCCTGTGCGTGAACTCTGCCTTTGTGTGACTCAGCAGCAACTGTGTGTTGTTCACATGACTCACTTGAGCTGGATCGTGTGCACACATGAATCTGAATACAGGCCAGGACAGAGTGCTGTACAGTTAAAGGAAGCTCCAGGTTATTTTCAAATTAATGTCTATGTACAAGATTTGTGACATGCTGTCAATTACCACAAATACAAAAGTTCAGCTCAGTCGGTATAAACAAATGAAAAATGTGTTTACTATAATGCACATTCATGGAAGTCTATAGGGCAAGTGCATTGAAGGGTTTAAAGCAGACATCTGAAGCTCATACCTTTGTTAAAGTGCTTATATTAATTCTTCTGTACAAAAAGTGTGTGTTGTTTGATCTGTAAAGTTATTTTAGCGGTATGGCTACTTTTCTTGGCAGATGAATTTCTGGTGTTACTGATTTAGTTAGCACCATGTAAACAGTGCTTTATTGATAGTTACACCATTTCCCTTACATGCCCCTTTCTGGTATTCTTGTGTGGATGCCAATCAAAGGAACTGGGTTTTCTTTGTTAGCTGAATATGACCAATGTTCCCTCTAAGCTGTGTGCGTGCCATTATGATGTTGCTCCCACACAACAGTTTTGTGTTCCTTCACAAAAAGTTTTGTGTTCTCTTGCAGTAGTGTGCATTCACTCGTTATAAGTTTTGCGTTACCTCACAAAAGTTTGCTTTCTCGTAATAAGTTATGCATTCCTTCGCAATAGTTTGCTCTACCTTGCAAAATTTTCCATTCTCTCGTAATATGTTTTTGTTCCCTCGAAATGGTTTGCGTTCCCTCACAAGTTTATGTTACCTCACAATAGTTTGCGCTACCTTGCAGAAGTTTGCATTACTTTGAAAAAGTTTGCATTCTCTTATAATGTTTTGCGTTCCCTCTCAATAAGTTATATGCTACCTCACAATAATTTTCGTTCCCTCGCAATAGTGTGCAATACCTTGAAAAAGTTCGCAATCTCTGATAATAAGTTTTGTGTTCCCTCCCAATAGTCTGCATTATCTTGCAAAAGTTTGCGTTGTCTGATAAGATACGTTTTGGACCACCTTGTAATAGTTTGAGTTACTTTGCAAAAGTTTGCATTCTCTCGTAATGCTTTGCGTTCCCTCACAATAAGTTTTATGCTACCTCACAGTAAGTTTTATGCTACCTCACAATAAGTTATATGCTACCTCACAATAATTTGCGTTCCCTCGCAATAGTGTGCAGTACCTTGAAAAAGTTCGCAATCTCTGATAATAAGTTTTGCGTTCCCTCCCAATAGTCTGCATAACTTCTCAAAAGTTTGTTTGCTTTTATAATAAGTTATGCATTCCTTTGTAATAGTTTGCGCTACCTCAGAATAGTTTGCGTTACCTTTGCAAAAGTTTGCATTCTCTCTTAAGTATTGTGTTCCCTTGCAACAGTTTGCATTACCTCACAAAAGTTAGCATTTTCTTGTAATGTTTTGCATTGTCTTGTAATACGTTTTGTGCTACCTCACAATAGTTTCTGTTACCTCGCAAAAGTTTGCATTCTCTTGAAAGAAGTTATCCATTCCCTCGCTATTGTTTGTAGACTTGAAATTATATCATAATTTTCACACTGGTGCGGTGTCGCACCGACTAACACCGGTATTACCTCTGGTTGGATGCTAAGTGGTACTATGGGGTAGTTTGCGTTAAACAATAGCCTACACAATAACACAAGGCAGCTTGATTTCAAACTTTGAACTTTATTTGTATTAATTTTAACAAAAAATTCTAAATGGAACTGAATTAAATGTGCAATTAAAATGTGTGTTGTGTTGTGAAGAGAAACATCTGTTTGGCAACAAACCTACTTCTTTTGTGCATTCTCATAATGGGCTATGTGTTGGGCATTTCATTGTCCGGGCAAATACATCACTTATTGTGGGTTGTTGTGGGTTTAATGTTGGTGTTTTATTACCTTTCATCTCAGGAATCAGTTTAGCTGCTTCAGAAGGGTAATGACTTTCAATGTGTGTGAATAAATTTGTTTTGTTCCCTCAATATCCAATTACATTGTCAACCCCTGGGCTGAGGGATCGGT
Organism: Xyrauchen texanus; assembly: GCF_025860055.1. Taxonomy (NCBI): domain Eukaryota; kingdom Metazoa; phylum Chordata; class Actinopteri; order Cypriniformes; family Catostomidae; genus Xyrauchen; species Xyrauchen texanus. The sequence continues at coordinate 1,801,832 of NC_068283.1, forward strand.
GAATATTCTTGCTTTAGTGATTTTGCATTGAAAATTGTATTGATTGGTTTAAGTTTTTAGTTTTTTAAATAAAAGACATTTCTAAATTCAAATTGCACTTTAAATGAAATAAAGAAAAAACAATTAAAGTAACAAAGTGGTAAAAAAATGTAAATAAATCCTATATAACCAAATTTCCATAACAATAAACAGGTGGAAAATTGCAAATAATAATTAAGAGCCAAAAACAATTATAAATGAACACATAATAATTATAATGATGATAATAATCACTCAAATATAAATCATGGTTTGAGGTGAATGTGTTTTTGTATTATTTCATGAATGAATGAATTATTTTATTATTTAATCACAGGTGTATAGGCTATATATAAAGTGACCCTGCAGAATTGCTATCACAATGAACTACTCTGTGGAAATAAAGCGAACTGAACTCGGAGCAGCTCCTGAGCTGAGATAGCTGGAGGTCATTTGCAGCATTGTCGTAGATGATACTATTCTTGCAAATTGTTTTCAGAAGACTGAAACAAAGGAAGAGTGCGAACCCTTTACACAAGCATGTTCCACGAGACTGCATGCCTCTGAACATCAGACATGTGCATAGACAGCTTTAGTGTCATCTGTTCTTAAAAATATAATAAAGTGTGTTACTTCAAGCACGTGTCTGTGTGTCTAACAGCATTTCTTGTGTCATTCCGAATCCAAGATGTTACCCACCATGCACATTATATTTGCTACCTGCAATTAAACGTCTTCTGTCAGTGCATGTACTTTGCTACCTGTGTAATCTGATATGTTGGTAAATAACATCTGGCTTTCAGTGCTTTATTTAGGTTAATTTATCATGGGTCGCAAACTCTTCATTATGCAACTATTCTTTAAGGCTATTCTATTCATTAGGCTAATGTATTTATATATAGGAAGATCCATTCATTATGTTTCCCCCTTTTACCCAGAATAAAATTTCACACCGGTGTTGACCCTTTTACCACGTAAAACCGGTAACAGCCTACAGCTGGCAACCCTATTAGTTTACGTTCACTCACAAAAAGGTTTGCGTTCCTCATATTGGAATGAGGTTTACGTTCCCTTGCGAGGTAATGTAAAACACATTGCAATAGTTTGTGTTCCCTTGCAAAAAGTTGTTACTTTTGGGGCCTATAAAATGAAAAATATAAAGACAGTAAAGAATAATAAAAGCAAAGTTATTATTATTATTATAATTAAAACAATTTGTGCAATTACCAATAATACTGCATATTTTGTCCCACTAAAATGAGCATTCGACAGAAAGGGACTGATTTCGAGTTATGATGCAGGAATGTTATCTATAACATCATTAAAGGTACAAAGTTAACACCTAAATTATATAGGGATAAATTATTCTGATAGTGGAATTGAGTTGGAATTCCTTTCATCTTTTTCATTGAAGTTCAGTCTTCTCTTGGAGTTTCTGAAAGCAAACAAATCCAGTAAGGCCTATATTTTCCTACAATCAGAGCACATTAGAAGAGAACAGATTTTACACAGAAGGAAAGCTAACTTTTTACATAATACACAAAGGTCCAGGCTTTAAACCCCTATATTCTATATTCTATGACAATTGACTATTTACAGTTTTCCTTGTTTAAATGGTGGTATTAATAACAAGACCATGGTAACCTCATGGATCGACACTACCATGGGTAGATTTGACATGATTTTTTAAAAACAAATTATGACATTTTTGTAATGAAAAACGGTATCCTAAACACATTTAAAAACACCAAATATAAAAATTTAGAAACTTCTTGGGAGTCACATGACGCTATGCGAGTGGAAGCAGCCTAGTGGCGTTCTCTGCTACACTTTGCTACAGTTATTCTTTCAAGCAACATTTCTTTGATTGATAAACTGCGCAGGGAGCGTAGGATGTCAAAGAATTCAAAATCGTCGTCCTGGAAATTTATGGTCACACACGTCTGACGCCTCTCAAGAGTAAGATGGCGGGGGTCCGGTTGGGAATGACAGCTCACTTTAGGATGTAGGTCAAAATATTGCAAACATTTATGCAGCTTTAAGCAAAATCTCGCCCGACATTGAGCGACCACATCTAAGGAAGAGAAACTTTACCCCTGATCACAAGAATGGACGAGGCTGAAAAGCTAATCAAGTCTCTGAAAGCAGCTGGAAAAGAGCTGCAGACTAGCCCACCAGCCACCAAAACTGATATGGGTCAGGTGTGGGGAAAAATTTTAGGATATAAAAAATAAAAGCAGACCTAATAATGTTTGTTTCCCTGAGAGAAAGGAAGGTCAAGATATGGTCATGTTCCTGGATGGGCTTATTCCGAATTTGTTACACAGCGGGCCGTCATCTGGAAATAGAGAGCGTGCATAGAGCTCTCGATCGGCTTCCCAGAGCGGGTGACAGACCCTGATCCATTCTGACAATGTTTTGCTGTCGGCAGACAGACGTTTTATGTGCGGCGAGGAATAAAGGCCAGTTGTGCTGGGAGAATTACAACATTATGGTTTTTCCAGACTTTGCCATTGTTACACAAGTAAAACGAGAAAGATTCAAAGAGTATAAGAAGTTACTTCACGCACAGGATATGATCTTTGCTTTTCCCGACTAAACTGAGAATTGATGCCAAGGACGGACGTAAGACTTTCACATGCCCATGAGAAGCTATGGCCTTCATTAAATCAATGGCGTGAGTGGGTGGCTTTGCCTGCACTGAATCAGTGGTATGGACTACACATTGAGCATTTCGCTGATGCAGATTGAGAGGGTTTGTTATTCGGTTGGCTTCCCACTGTTTGTCTCTCTCAATCTACTTTATTTGCCTTCATTAGTTTTAGTTTATTTGTTCATTTTGTGGGTTTGATGTTGTTATTTACTTGGGCCTATTTGATTGAAAACTTGTCCAGTTCAGTTGTATGGTGCATGTAAAAAAAAAACACCAGACTGAAGTAATCTTGTAGCAGTGGTGTGGTGGAGGGTCTCATGGATTTCTGGGGGATGTACACCAGTTGGGAATATTTTGTGTGAAGTTAAAGCTAATTTATTTTTGTTCTGTGGGTTAGTAAGGACTTTATGGTTACACACATGTTGAATTGTGGTCTTTATAATTTAGTCTTGGGTACACAATTTTTCTTTGCATGTCAACATGTCACACTTTAATATAGGTAAAATGTTTCTCTCCACATGGAATGTTAATGTGTGTGTGCACCCTATAAAAGAAGGAAGGTTATATCTTTTCTTAAGTGTAAAATGTTTTATATAGTGTTCCTTCAAGAAACGTACCTTTCTGCACAGGAAGCTGAAAAACTTGGCAGAGCATGGGATGGGCATGTGTTTTGTAGTCTGGCTTGAGTAAGAGCAGGGGAGTCATCACATTGATAAGCACTTACAATTTAATTGTCTCAAACAGATCAAAGATCATTTAGAGACATTATTCTTTCTAAGATGGTGCCGCGAATGGCTGCCTTGGTATGGAGCTCTCCAGTTATTTTGCGGTTTTTGTTTGTTTGTCCTGTGTTTAGTAATTTATTTCCAATCACTTTTAACAGAGACAAGCTGCTGAATATTCGGCAGCACACACCAGACAATCTTTAACCAGTTTTTGATTATTCAGACATTCTGTTGGACATTTGTACAAGCGCTTTAAAAGACACAAACGTCGGAAGCGAGCCAGTGCACTGGTCAAGCTCAGACAGCACGGCTCTCTAACCATGAACCAAGCATCCATTTTGTGAATCTATACTCTCTTCCAAACAAATCGGACAAATTACTTCTCCTCACCCACAAAAATAAGGACTCCTGGCTGAGTGAAGCCATTCTGGACAGTGCATTACATCTATCGGCTTCCAGCTATTCAGAGCGGAGTTTATGGGAAAAACAAGGTGGTGGAATGTGTTTTACATCAACGAATGTTGGTGTACAGATGTAACTATGCTGAAGAAGATGTGCTGTCCTAATTTAGAGGCACGATTCATAAACTTTAAGCGTTTCTACTCGACATGGGTGTTTTCCTTGTGTATTTTTGTACGTTTTTAATATTCCTCCACATATGTGTGTGAGCGCAGCTTTGCAACAGCTGGCTAATCACATTACAGACATGGTGCAACAATGCCCGGACTCATTTATTGATATTCTTGGAGATTCTATCAAGGCAAATCTCACACGTGAACTGCCCAAATACAGACAGCACATTACATGCCCCACCAGAGACAGAAATACACTGGATCATTGGTACACAACAAAGCTGTCCCTAGACACTTATTGGAGTGTTTTTGAGGCTGCAGCCACAGACCTTGATGAGCTCACAGATACTGTGACATCATGTATCAGTTTCTGTGAGGATATGTGCATTCCTACTAGGACTTATTTAACATACACCAACAAACCATGGACAACAAAAAGCAGGCAGCTTCGTCAGGTCAAAGAGTATGCTTACAGAAGTGGGGATAAATATTGTACAGTCAGGCCAAAAACAGACTTACAAAGGAGATTAAAGTGGGTAAAATAAGCTATTCTAAAAATCTGAAGAAAAACTGTTTTCAGCTAACAACCCTGCATCAGTGTGGAGAGGCCTGAAAGACTTTACCAACTACAAGGCACCATCCCCCAACACTGTAGGGAATCAACAACAGGCTGATGACCTGAATGTGTTTTAACTGTAGATTTGAAAAGCACAGTCCCACAACCACTCCAACCTTCACAGCACACAAACATTTATACCTCCTGCAACCACCCTCCTCCCCTCTCCTGCTACTCAACCTGTACTTAAGATCTGTGAAGAGGATGTGTGCCAGTTCTTCCAGAAACAGAAGACAAGAAAAGCACAGGGCCCAGATGGTGTTTCACCCACTTGTCAAAATTTTTGTGCTGACCAGCAGGCCACCATCTTCACACAATTTTTCAACCGATCGCTGGAGCATTGTGAAGTTCCCTACTGTTTCAAATGCACCACAATCATCACGTCCAAACAAACCTAAAATCACAGGACTTAATGACTACAGGACTGTTGGTCTGACCAGGGGCGAAAATTTCATCAAAATGTTGAGGGGTACAATAAACAACAATTCTCAAGAGCAATTTTTGAAGGGGACACCAAGGTTTTTTTTTGTTGTTGCCCCGTTAGGATTTGTATTATTTTATTTCTTAAACAATTATTTTAAGAATATATAATTATTTTATTTACAATACACATATTTTAATTATATTTTAGGGGGGGACAACCCTCAGATGGACAACCCCCCCCCCGCGATTTCCGCCTATGGTTCTGACGTCTGAGGTCATGAAGCCATTTGAGAGACTGGTGTTGGCCCACCTGAAGGACATCACTGAACCCTTCCTGGATCCCCTGTAGTTTGCCATTTGAACAAACAGGTTTGTGGATGATGCAGTCAATATGGGACTGGATTACATACTTCAACATCGTAGCAACTTCGTAGAGCCATTAGAACATCCTAAATTGACGAATGATCAAAAATACTTTCTTGACTCTGATATTACTTTGGATGACCTTGTTGAGGTAATTAAAGCCTTGCAAATATGTAAGGCACCGTAGCCAGATGGTTTTGCTTTTTTTAGATCTATGTCACAGAATTGGCTCCACTTATTTCAGAAGTCATTAAAGAAAAGTGAGCTACTGCCAACCATGACACAAGCCCTTATCAGTCTCATTCTTAAAGATAAGGACCCAAATGAATGTAAAAGTTATTATCCAATTTCCCTGATCCAGTTAGATGTAAAAAGATTGTCTAAAATTAGTAATCAAGCTAATTGATTAAGCAGAGTTATTAAATCTCTTCTACATATATATATATATATATATATATATATATATATATATATATATATATATATATATATATATATATATATATATATAAAAGTGAGGTTTACTCATGGTCATATTTCTGATAATATTAGACGTTTTATAAATATTATGTGGCCAGTAGCGAATGATCAGACCCTGATTGCTGCCATCTCACTTGACGCCAATAAGGCATTTGATGGGGTGGAATAGTACTATCTTTTTAAGGTTTTGGAAATTTGCGGTTGATGGGGTGGAGTGGTACTATCTTTTTAAGGTTTTGGAAATTTGCGGGTTTGAGAACACTATGGATTAAGTCACTCTATAAAAAATTGCCTAGGGAAGTAAAATTGGATCCCATTATGTCACACATTCAGAATGGACAAAGGTTTTCTGTATGTTCTGATACTTGCCTAAATGTTTTTTTCAAGCTTATGGGTGAACCCCAAATTGGATATTAACAAGTCACCCTTTTGCTGGAAAGAATGGATGGAGAGGGGTGATGCTACACTTAGTGACCTTTATGAAAACAAAGCTTTGAGATCATTTGAAAATATAACAGCAATTTGTGATTACTAGGTCTCAATTTTTCAGGTATTTACAGTTGTGCCATTTACTTTGTACTATTTTTGGAAGTAGTATACAACTCCCTAAAGCTGCAGACACTCTGTATGGTGCTCAGAGCCTTTGTATCAATGAGGAATAATACACTAAAGCTTCATGACCCTTTCCAGAGTCTTGGTGATGGGGCCTTAACAGCTCTTAAGAGGTTATGAGATTGGTAAACTTGGTATTGGAGGATGGGGAGTGGGAAAGAATAAAAAAAAAATTAAAACTATGTCTAGGGATGCAAGGGTATGCCTTATTCAGTTTAAGATTTTGCATCGTTTGTATTGGACTCCCTCTAGATTGTTTAGGCTTGGTGTAAAAGACACACCTATCTGCTGCCTATGTCTGTTGGAGGATGGAGACCTGGTACATGCTCTGTGGTTCTGTGTTTTGATTCAAGAATTGTGGATAAGAGTCCAGAATTTTATCTGTGAGGTTTTAGATTCTCAAATGTAATTCTGCCCTGGACTATGTACTGTATATTGGATGATGGGGCGGTTATTGAAGTTGGTGTCAAATATAAAAATGTGGGTCCAAACTAGTGTAATGATTGGCAGACCAAAAATGGAAGTCAATATTGGTGCTCCTTCATTTCAAGAATGGTTCACCGAATTGGGCATTTGAAAAGATGTTATACAAACAGCTTGGCAAATAAGATGCATATGGTAAGAAATGGGCCTTTCTGGAAGCCTCTCGGTGAGGGCCATGTGAAGAGAAACATTTTTTTTTTCTCTTCGTTTTTATGTGTATACTCAGGCTTGGACCAAGGGAATGTTTGTTGGGGGTTGGGGATCGGTAAGGGGATATGGAATTTATGGGGCAGGGCTCCAGACTGCGATTAAAATGGCTGCAAATGCAACCAAAAATAATTGATTGCAACAATAATTTTTAAATTAGTCACCACTGGCAACAGTCAGCTTTTATGCGTTCCTATGCGGTTTCATCAGAAATCTTCTTGTGAGTTATTGAATATATTTTTAGAACACTCTTGTTCTGTTTCTGACAAGCTCGATGCACAGCACACAACAACAAACTCGCAAGAGAGTAGTAAACAAATGTCTAATTTGAACCAGATCTTTAAATTAAAGTGTGTGTGTGTGTGTGTGTGTGTGTGTGTGTGTGTGTGTGTGTGTGTGTGTGTGTGTGTGTGTGTGTGTGTGTGTGTGTATATATATATCTGTAATGTAGATTCTGAAGAGCAGTACTAAATTAAGATAAAATAAATAGTTTATCAATTATATTTGTATAAATTATGAAAGTGGGTGAAGATTTGTGACAAAAGGGAATGCAAACTTATCTTCTCAACTACAGTACTGTGCAAAAGTCTTGGGCACATAAGATGTTTCACAAAAGCATTTGTCTTAAGATGGTTATTTATATCTTCAGCTTTAGTGTGTCAATAAGAAATACAAATGTTAGACTCCAAAACAGTACTTTTGCAAATAGAAAAGATTACAATAGAAGAACAGGGAGCAGATGCCATGGCCCCCACTGAATATCGTGTCAGTCTGAGATTACATGAAGTTACAGAATCAATTGAGACAGCCTAAATAAATAAAAGAACAGTGGTGAATTCTCCAAGAAGCTTGGAACATCCTATCTGCCAACCACCAAGAAAAACTGTGTCCAGGTGTATCTAGGAGAATTGGTGCGGTTTTAAATGCAAAGGTGGTCACACCAAATATTGATTTAGCTTTTTTATGTTTACTGGACTTTGTATGATGTTAATTGATAAATGAAAACTATTTATGTCACTATTTTTGAAGACATCCTCACTATGCAATATTTTTCACAAGTGCCTAAACTTTGCACAGTTGTATGTATGTGTGTGTGTGTGTGTGTGTGTGTGTGTGTGTGTGTGTGTGTGTACTTTATATTACTAATATATATTGTTTATTAAACCTTCGATGAATGGGTTATCAGCTGACTTCCTTTTCTTTGGCTTTCTATTTTGTTTCTGAACAGCAATCTAAATCGAGAAATATGTGATTTGGCAACTAAAAACAGCCATTTGGCTCCTTAATGTTTCAGTTTAGGAGCCAATGGCTCTTAAGGAATTTTTTTTTAGTCTGGAGCCCTTTGACAGTTAAGGGGGATAATGGTTGACTCTGTGCATGTATATTTTGATATGTTCTGTATTATGTTTAAGAATCAACCAATAAAAATTGTAATCTGAAAAAAAAAAACGAAACTGCTAAATGTTGTAACAAAAATGAATGAAATACCCTCACTCCCCTATTGTAGACTAGATGATATTATGAATATATTTCTGCCTAAAGTACCATAGTTAATACAGTTAGTGTTACTATAGGAAATAGGCTACATGGTAAATTTGTTTTTTAAAGGTGATAATGTATTGTAATCTTATAAAAATATATATATATATATATATATATATATATATATATATATATATATATATATATATATATATATATATATATATACTGTATATTCTTCCATTTCTCCCAAATTTGGAATGCCCAATTCCCAATGGCTTGTTGAGCTCGTTACTGCGGAGACCTAGAGCATGTGGAGACTTCACTCTATTCTCCGCGGCATCCACACAACTCACTATGCACCCCACCTAGAGCGAGAACCACATTATGGCGACCACAAGGAGGTTAACCCGATGTGACTCTACCCACCCTAGCAACTGGGCCAATTTGGATGCTTAGGAGACCTGGCTTCAGTCACTCAGCAAGCCGTGGATTCAAACTTGCGACTGCTCCAGGTGTGGTAGTCAGCATCTTTACTTGATGAGCTACTCAGGCCCCTATAAAGCCATCTTATTTATGTCTGTACATGGCACAGCATTTTTTCCTGTTCATCTTGACGATACTGTTTAGAATGTTGGGCAATTTAATATGATTTTAATCAGCAAGGGTTTTAATAGATATTTGCTCCAGAGAAATCTTTGCTGAATTCAAATTGGTTCTGCGACGCGCCATGCCGCACTTTTTGGTGGAAATGGTTTTGCTCATCAAGAACAAAAATTTGAGGGAACATGAAATGACCAAGAGTTGAAAGATTTGGTAAGTTATTCTATGTGGTGAATAGCGAAATGATTTGGAAATCAGCAGCATGTAACAGATGCTTTATATAGACATTTAAGACCCAATAAAATGGCTTTCCAGTATTGACACATCTACTGAAACAGGAAGTTTGAATTAATCAACATCAAGCTATCTTTAGTAGAAACCCCTCAAACAGTTAACTAAGCCCTCCAGACACACAATGAGCTCATTATATGGAGCACAACTTGTGAGACACTGAACTCACACGCTGTCTCTGTATCTGTAATTACTGCTGTTCTTTCTCATCCTCCATTAATAATGGGGTGGAATGTGGCCCATAAAATGAAAGACAGAAACTATGAATAAAAGTGATATTATTTTCATATAACAAAAATAAGTGCAATTACCAATATTATTACATATTTTGCCCCACTGAAATGCTAATTTGACAGTAAGGCATTGATTTTGAGTTTGTATGCAGATGTAAATTTACTGATATTAACAATTGGAAGGTTTTCTATAACTACTGTATATATCTATAAAAGGCAAATGTAAAACAAATAATAATCATTTATAAACTACCATAGTTGTAACTTGTGTTTTCATGGTATAAATATTTCAAAAAAAAGCCCCATAATGTAATATGGCGTGCATTTATGGTCGCATTGTTTCGACAAACTTCTGCAATGTCACAACATTTATCAACAGAGTTGCGTTAATTTACATTTATGCATTTTGGCAGATGCTTTTATCCAAAGCGACTTACAGTGCACTTATTACAGGGAACAACCTGGAGTTAAGTGCCTTGCTCAAGGACACAATGGTGGTGGCCGTGGGGATCGAACCAGTGACCTTCTGATTAACAGTTATGTGCTTTAGCCCACTACGCCACCACCACTCCATAGTTGCATTAATTTTTGGCCGAGATCTTTATTGATGACGAGAGAGTCGAACCACTCAGTAAAGTCTTATCAGCATATCCCAAAGACTTTCAGTGGGGTTGAGGTCAGGACTCCATGTGTGAAAATGACTGAACTACTCTTTCACAATTTGAGCCAGATGAATCTTGGCATTGTCATTCTTGGAATATGCCAGGGGAAAAAAATCCATTGATGGGATAACCTGGTCATTCAGTACATTCAGGTAGTCAGCTGACATCATTTTATTGCCACATAACCTGATCAATTAAAGCATCCCCAGATCATAACACCTCCTGCAGAGGCTTGTACGGTGGGCACTATGCATCACTATGCAAGTTACTTTTTTATGGTCACACAGTTGTTTAGTCACTATTCTGTAAGTTCTCTTCACATTGTGCGTGTGAAAATACTCTTATATTAATTTTTTTTACGATGTGACTTCCAGCATTTTAGTGATCTCTGATCACGATCATTCAAGATTTTTTTTCACTTTTGTGAAGCTGACGGTTCACCACTATATAGTTATTTCAGCAATCTCTTTGCTTGATGCAGGCTATTAATTTGCCCCTTCTGAAACACAGTAACGTCTTTGCCACAACACGGGATATGTCTTTTGACATGGTTGTTTTAGAAATGAGAAGCTACACACTACATCAGTAAGGGTTAAAAGAATTGTTGCCAGATGAAACATTTTAATCACTGCAATAACAATCCAATCATAGGCTCTTAAGTATATGCTTCTTTAAATCCAAACAGCGACTTTGTTTTTTTTTTTGGCCAGGCAGTGTAGCAGTATAAATCTAATAGAGCTATAGTAGTAGTATAATATACATTATCAATATTTGTCTGCCTAAAATACTATAGTTAAAGTTACAGTTAGTTACAATAGTTAATTCATTGTAATTTTTTAATAGTGGTGACTTCTGAAACGTCTGCTAATTTCTGTCTGTACATGTCACAGTGTTTTCTCAGCATCAGTGCTGTTTTTTCAGACCTTGCGGTTTTAATCTAGTTTACTCACCAACAGTTTACATCAGATAATTCTGTGATTCTCAATGGTTCTCGCAGCGCTGTAATGATTTTTGATTCTGCAAGTAAACGCGCCGCTCTGTCCATTGATCCGGGTAGCAGATAGTTCTGTTTTTGTTCTGCTTTTGTGCCACACATGTGCCATTTGATATTGCTTAACAGAAAATGCCAGCACGTAAATGGAGAGAGAGCGGTGGAGAGCTGTCCAATTCTGTAGTCACACCACTGCAACCTATAACAAAATGTTGTCATACCTGTGGGGACAACGGTCACAATATTTGACCATTTAGTCGCTGTCTGAAGCCCTGTTAAGCGAATCAGCTTGCACTGATCATGTGTCATGGCCAAGGGCAGGGAGAAGAATAAATGATAAAAATGGCTTCGATGTTGACCTGTTTCTCACTCAAACCTATCATATAGTTTCTGAGCGCATTGATTTAACCACTGGAGTCACATGGATTACGTTAGCTTCCCTTTATGTGGATTTTGAATCTTTAAAATTTTGGCACCCATTCACCTGCATTGTATGGACCCACAGAGCTGAAAAATTATTCTAAAAATCTTCATTTGTGTTCTGCAGAAGAAAGTCATATGCATCTGATATGGCATAAGGGTGAATAAATCATGAGAGAATTTTCAATTCTGGGTGAACTCTCCCTTTAAGCCATTCGGCCAAGCAGGCCCAGGCACCCATAGAGATTTAGTTCATTAGCATGAACAGTGGCCAAGGCACACCTATCTAACATACACCGGTGCACATGGTTCTTAGGAGCAGTACACAAGTCTAAGGGAAAGATGTTTGTGCACATGTGTCGTGCATTTTGTTCAGCTTCCCTGCTTGGTTGGGCGTTTGTATGTCTGTTTGTGCTGCAGCATGCTTAACTCAGTTTGTCTGTGTGCTTTCTTGCAGTAGCAAATCTCCATACTTGTTCTGCAGCAGCAGCAACAGCATAGCAGATCTAGTGTGCCAAGACAAATTTCCTGTCAATATTTCATGTTGCCTTTAAGTTTAAAAAAAAATATATATAATTTTTAACTTTTTGGATATTTTTTTCTGTTAAAGTTCATTATTTTAGAATTTTGTAAAATTGGGTTGCACTGTTTTTTTGCACATGGGTTTGTTCAACAATTTAGTTTGAACTTGTCAATTTTGTGTACGTGGTTGGTGAACATAAAAACGGCAGGTGTTTATATGGGCTGAAATATGTGCCACCAGAAACTGAATTTGAACCATTTATATTTGAATTTGAATGGCTAAACTTGAATAATTGCATTGAAAAACTGAATTTGAATCACATAATTTGAAATTGTATTGTTTAATTAAAATTGAATTTATTCAAAAACTGAATCTGAATTGTATCATTTGAAATTGAATTTATTCGTTTGGAACTGAAGTCCAATAAAATTTGATCCTCACTGAAAATTAAACTCTCTATATATCTTCACATTCACTTCTCACAATTCAGATTCAGTTCTCAAATTCAATTTCAAGTTACTGATACAGACATCCGGGTAGTTGGAGGATGAAGGAAGAGCAATCGAGCGCAGATCGATAGATAGCGTTCATTGGCGCACAGGACTCCTCTTGGGCCAATCAGCACCAATGTTTTGGAGCACAGTACGTTACCCACCATGAAACTATGGAATTACGATTGTGTCAATAATAATGAATGTAACTTTATAAAACTGAACGTAACTTTTTCAGAAACTATCAAAAATATTCCATTACAAAAGAAGAAAAACACAATTAAAATGAAAAAAAATGAACTCAGTCGCACGAATTTAACAGGCTCTTCAAATATGCTTCAGTTTTTGTTAATGTTTTTCAAAGATTCGTTTTCGCAAATCGTGGATTCTGAATACATTGCCACAGATTTTGCTTACGCTTCACAGTTTTTCGTTTGCTGTTTTGAGACAAACCTCTCGTGGGGGTGGGCTTAACAGTGATCTACTCTGATTGGATAGTGAGCTTTTGATGGACAGGTGCTCTCTGACACGGATGTACAGACGTCACTCAGTGGCGCCATTATTGGAAAGCTCTCGCGGTGATTTGTAGTTATGCAATACGTCGTGCTTTGTTGTGTTACTTACTAACAATATGTAAATAATATTTGACCTATAATTATATAATTTAATATTATATGAGACCTTCGATCGTCTAATAATCGTCTTCGATCAGTCTGTAAAGATGAGCTCTCAGGAGAGACACGGAGCGGCATCATCTTCCTCCTCCTCTTGTTTTTTTATTTATTTTTTTAAATTATTTTTTTTAATGCAAAGAACAGGAACATACAAAAGAGAAAGCATACGTACATCACATAATATCAACCAAAACAATAAAGAAGACAAAAATAAATAGAAAAAAATTATAATAATAATAATAATAATGTATATAACAATAAAAGAAGAGGTAGGGCATTACATCACACAAAAATGTTCACATGAAGAGATCAAATGCAGTGCAGATTCTAACAGTCCTTATGGCTTTCTTATTAGTAGATACTGAAATCAAATTTAGATAATTTTCTATTTCTTTTAAGAAGACAGAGAAGATAGGTTTACGGTTTAAAAATTTGCATTTGTGAATATAGAATTTGCTTAAGAAAATAATTAAATTAATAACAAAACAGACATTTTCGTTTCTGGGGTCTGAATCAAAATACCCAAATATAATGTTTCTCATATGTATTGAGAAGCCTGGCAAAATCTTACACTTGATAAAAACATCAATATCATTCCAGAGCTTCTGAGTGTAATGACACGACCAAAATAAATGAACCACTGTTTCATCAGAATTCACACAAAAAGAGCATGTTAGCTCAATGTCAGATTTAAATCTTTGTATACATTTCTTAACAGGATAGAACCTGTGTATCAACTTAAAGGAAATTTCTTTCACTTTATTTGTGAGAATGAATTTCTGCTGTAAAGACCAGATTGTTTTCCAATTAAGGTTACCAAACAAATTATTCCAAAAGGAAATAACAGGTGGAACAGAAATCAAATCCTTAAGAAATAAAGATCTTATAGTTTTTAGCTTTCGACTCTGAAAAACAGATTTGACCAACAGAAGTATCACAAGGTTTAGGAAAGGATGCAGTAGATACTGGGGTGAAGTAATTACGGTTTTTAAAAAGCATACATAAACCAGAGGGAATAGCACCCATTACTGTAGCAAATTCTTTTGGGGTTACTGGTATTTGGTATTCAGAAAGAAATTCTGAATATCTGAATAAAAGACCTTGCTTATTAAACAATGCTCCACTCCTCCTCCTCTTGTCCTTCAAGGCAGCTTGAAGTAAGTTCGCGTTACTGAAGTAACCAATAACATCGATAAAAGTTTTATTCATGTAACGTTACAGTGTGCAACTGTTCTGGCTTTATTTTGCAAATTTATTGTTTAACCACTTCAGCTCTGCAGGATATTTTGAATTTTTTAGAGAATTAGGCATATCTGAATTTAAAAGAGCGTCCTGCCCACATACATTGGAGTAAATGGATAGAAATTGTCTAATTTTACAGAAAACACTCTAAATTTCAACACAGTGGTGGAATATTGCATATATTGTATTATATTTATTCACAATGTTTTGATAAACACATATAAAATATCATATTTTTATATATTTTTTAATAATTTTTTATTGTCATTCACAAGTTTGCAATGCACTGATGTCATGTCATGATGTTATGTAGTTTGATTGTTTGCTCTTTTGCACAGTTATTATATTCAAGGACGTGTCAATGTAGACAGTGCAGATATCAAACTGGTCTTTATTCTACAGCAAGGCAGAAATCTTGGTGCAGATGCTGCAGCTGTACATAACAACCTTGAAATTCTTAACCAGTCGCTCGGGAATACCAGCACAAGGCAGGGTCAGCAGCAGTCCGTTCAGCAGTCGGGGCAGAGTCAAACAGTGGACCAAGATATGGCCAGGTTTCAGTTTTGCAGTCATGACAATGACAAAACAGCAACATTTTATTTAGCATGCATTTACAATACAACAATAAATTTGCAAAATAAAGCCAGAACTGTTGCACACTGTAACGTTACATGAATAAAAGTTTATCGATGTTATTGGTTACTTCAGTAACACGAACTTACTTCAAGCTGCCTTGAAGGACAAGAGGAGGAGGAAGATGATGCCGCTCCGTGTCTCTCCTGAGAGCTCATCTTTACAGACTGATAAAAAACGATTATTAGACGATCGCAGGTCTCATATAATATTAAATTATATAATTATAGGTCAAATATTATTTACATATTGTTAGTAAGTAATACAACAAAGCACGACGTATTGCATAACTACAAATCACCGCGAGAGCTTTCCAATATGCGCGCCACTGAGTGACGTCTGTACATCCGGGTCAGAGAGCACCTGTCCATCAAAAGCTCACTATCCAATCAGAGTAGATCACTGTTAAGCCCACCCCCACGAGAGGTTTGTCTCAAAACAGCAAACGAAAAACTGTGAAGCGTAAGCGAAATCTGTGGCAATGTATTCAGAATCCACGATTTGCGAAAATGAATCTTTGAAAAACATTAACAAAAAATGAAGCATATTTGAAGAGCCTGTTAAATTCGTGCGACTGAGTTCATTTTTTTCATTTTAATTGTGTTTTTCTTCTTTTGTAATGGAATATTTTTGATAGTTTATAAAACTGAACGTAACTTTTTCAGAAAGTTACGTTCAGTTTTATAAAGTTACATTCATTATTATTGACACAATCGTAATTCCATAGTTTCATGGCGGGTAACGTACTGTGCTCCAAAACATTGGTGCTGATTGGCCCAAGAGGAGTCCTGTGCGCCAATGAACGCTATCTATCGATCTGCGCTCGATTGCTCTTCCTTCATCCTCCAACTACCCGGATGTCTGTATCAGTAACTTGAAACTGAATTTGAGAACTGTATCTGAATTGTGAGAAGTGAATGTGAAGATATATAGAGAGTTTAATTTTCAGTGAGGATCAAATTTTATTGGACTTCAGTTCCAAACGAATAAATTCAATTTCAAATGATACAATTCAGATTCAGTTTTTGAATAAATTCAATTTTAATTAAACAATACAATTTCAAATTATGTGATTCAAATTCAGTTTTTCAATGCAATTATTCAAGTTTAGCCATTCAAATTCAAATATAAATGGTTCAAATTCAGTTTCTGGTGGCACATATTTCAGCCCATGTGTTTAGTCCGTGGGAGGGTGAAGTGAGTGAGAAGAGCGTGAGTGGGTCGGAGCAGGCACTACATTATGAAAGGTCCTGCGACTTACATAATTTATACGTAATTAATGTTGGCTGTTCAAATGCATGCACATCAAAACACATGCTTATGCTCAAACATGTGAAAACAAAGTCAAAGAGATGGTAGAAGCGTTTTAATTTCAATATTCTGTCCATCATAACATTATTTTCCTAACAAACTCTACGTTTCATCTCACTCCTAGTCAAAACATTAAGCCAAGAACATTTAATGCACAGCATAGAGGGTTCAAATATGAGAAATATCCACAGATAGACAGCTAATGTTAATGAATGAATGGAATACAACAGGCTTATTGTTTTACTCTAAAAGTTGTTTGTATACACATAGTTATAAAGCATACAGATGCGTATATCTTGAGGTAATTTAATCTTGATAACGACTGAAGGGAAGTTGGGACTAAGGCGGCTGATCCCAGGTCCTAGTGCCTGCCGCAGTTAACCTCTGACTGTCTTAGTGATACAGAATTATCTCTTTGTTTGTTTTTTCTCTGGACAACTCTGTGATTTTGACCAGGTGTGATTTCTATTCAGCTGCGACTTTATTTCTGTAAAATACGGTATATCATAACTAAATATTAAACCGTTAATAATTTTAGCAAGGCACCTTAAATCCGTGAAGGTTATCATACCATTTCACCCCTAATCATGCAATGTCATCATCAATATGCAATGCATAATGTTGATGCTTACACAAGCCAAGAACTTAAGACACATAAATAGAGTCATTATTTTGTCTTTGGTCAAACAGTTAATAATATTGGACTATTCATTAAATAAGAGCCTACGCTATCAAACTACAAGATATCAAAGCAAGCTTACATGCTGATGCTCACAATTCCTGACTGCATTGCAAACAAAGTACACTATGGTATTCAAGTGTTGTAAGTTCGATGTTCAATTTATTGTCGGTCAGCATTTCCACAGGTGTACAAGAGATACAAATATTTCACAAAATTTCCAAGATGACAACAGAAGAACACTTACAAATAGGAGAAATAGCCAGCAAATATTAGTATGCCATTAGCCCTTGGAGAGAGGAGTGGACATAATGATAGGGGCGGGGTTTGTGTGACATCGATTTGTGAATGGAGATATGATGTCTGGATTGCATTTAGAATACATCGATATCTGATCACAAAGTATATTCAGGACATTACTGATGTTTAAAACAGAACATCACTATTTGAAAAAAGTCATTTTTGATCAAATCTAGACAGCAGCATCACTCCAACACCTTATCCTTGAGTAATCATGCTAAATTGATCATTTGGTTCTAGAAAATCACTTTATATCAGCATTATATCAAACACAGCTGAAAGATATTTGGTGCATTAAATGAAGCTGAACATTGTCTTTGTGTTTGTTCTTGAGTTGTCACAGTATGCAATAGACTGGCATATCTTAAGATCAATATTAGGTCAAAAATGACTAAAAAACACTTTCTCTAGAAACTCATCATCAATCATTGTTTTGAGGAATGAAGGCTTTACAATGCTTGAAATTGCCAAAAAAACTGAAGATCTCATACAAAGGTGTAACTACAGTTTTCAAAGACAAAGAACAACTGACTCTAACAAGGACAGAAAGAGATGTGGAAGACCAGATGTACAACTAAACAAGAGGAGAAGTACATCAGAGACTCTAGTTTGAGAAATAGACACCTCACATGTCCTCAGCTGAGTGTACTTTTAACATAAATGCAAAAGTGATGGAGTACTGTGAAAAGTTCAGATTCTAAGCTTTCAATACAAATGTCTATTTATGTATCCACTTCATATTCCGCACAAGAAATAAACAGATGAAAGCTACAATCTAAGAAACCGTGACAGCCACGGTCTGAAAACCAACTGTCTCATTAAATTTTTAGGACTACAAATGCATTTTAAGTAAACCTGTGCTATGCGAACTGAATTGTTGCTCGCACAAGTAAAATGCAAAATATGCTAAATATTCATATTTACAGTATAATCATAACTACTTATTCATGTCATTGCCATAAAATCAGAAATATCTCTATAAATCATCAATATACTAAACTTTGTGTTTAACTGTTCATAATCTTCTTTGGCTGGTGTGATCAGGGGCCTGTGACTACGTCTCTCATCATACAACAATTTCACATGCAGGTTTGAGTTACGGTTCTCAGATTTAGGCCTGTCAGAAAGATGCATCAGACATTTGGTGTGGCTCAGGTCTTACTGAGCGGTTGCTAGGCTGCAGGCTGTCAGGTGCTTAGCATCTCTTCACTAATCTGAGTCCAGCAATGGGTGATAAATCACTGCTGCTGTCAATGACTCTTGAGCACAAGATGGACTGATGTGAGACGAGCAGATAGTGATCATTTACTGTCTTCACATCTGCTGAGCTATGTCTTACAGAAGCTCTCGGATCTCAGCTGAGAGTACTGAACAACAACAGTACAGCTCACGCTCACACACACTCTTCAGGTGCAGCTCTGTGCTGGAGTATTTGATTGACTGTTATAAGGGTCATTCTTCAGTAAGTGTTGCAATCCTTGTTCCTTAAATATACTGTAGATAAAATGTAGAGATTTGATTACTGCTAAGATTAAAGAGTAAGAAACAAATGTAAAAAAAAAAGTAATTTAAAATAGTAATAAATTAATTAAATAAAAAATTATCTCATCCTTATGCCTTCTTAAACTTGTATGACTGTCTTTCGTTTGTGGATAAAAAAAACTAAAAGTATTTTGATGGAGATATGATGTGGTTTTCAAACATTTTGATTCCATGGACCCCCCAAAATAATGATTCCTGATGAGGGACCCTCTTCCAACTATTACAAAAAGTAAATAAAAAGTCAGTGATAGACCCATTTATAATTTGTGAGAAAAATAGTATCTGTGGTATTGCCAAATAACTGGACTAAATAATGTACTAAATACAGTACTCTATACGTGTATATATAACTAAATACAATTTTCAAAATAATATAAAGTATAAACAAATAATTGGATTTTATATTGCCCTTTTACTTAAGCCAAAAGTAATTAATAAAATATGATTTGGAAAATACTTTGTATGAATGATTTCTGCCCACTATTTGAGTAATGTTGTATGTATAACTCATGTAAAAAAAAAAACATTTTCAATTCAATTTAAACCAATTTGTGGTCCTAAGAAAAACGAATTACATCATGTCAAATTTGGTCAAATTAAACTTTAAGCTCAAAAATGTTTTGGTTTAATCCATGTCTTCTGAAATGATAGTTTTTGGTGAGAAACAGACCAAAATGTAATTTTTCACTATAAATCTATTCATGAAAGCATTGATGAAGTACAACAGCACACTTCCTTGTGAGATATTGCTTAAATATAATGTAATTATTATTGATGTATGATTATTATTATTTATTATTATTACTAGTACTATTTTGAATATTAAATTTTTCTATAGCGGGGCAATATAGTTTTGTAGCATTTTCTTACATTTTGGACGTCTATTTTAATTGAGCTTTTATTTTAACAGATACAGAATGAAGCTCTTTAATTTGTGTGTTTTTGACGAAAGCTTCTCACCTCCAAAGCAGTTCGCTATATGGCTTATTGTGCTTATTAAAATGCAGATGGCTGCGATTTATTTATATGCTATATTTCATATAGTACACGTGTTGCAAACTTGCAGACTGTATATTTCTTTAATTAAATCTCAGCCTTTTGTGGTTTAATCGATGTGCTGGGATATGTCACGATTTTAACATGATTAATTATGCATTCATACATTTATTGTATCCCAAAAATGTCAAATTCTGTGCCATTGTGCAAATAATAATAAAAAAAAATAATCTGTTTTCATGGCTGAATTCTGTGATTCCGTCTGTGTGTTCCGCACCTCAGAAGATGAATATTTAAGTCCTTTTTTACTACAAATCTCCACTTTTGACCAGCCCCAACCAATAGATTGCTGAATTTGATATATTGATCTGTTTCTCACCCACACCTGTCATATTGCTTCTGAAGACATGGATTTAACCACTGGAGTCATATGGATTGCGTTTATGTCCTTTCTGAGTTCTGGTCAGCATTCACTTGATCTGATAGTGTCTGATAGTGGTCTGGGTCTTTGGGGCTCTAGATTTGGTCGGGGTCATTTAGGTTTGTGTATTGCTCTTGGTCTCTGAGGGTCTAGTATTATTCAGGTTCTTAGGGGATTCGACATCTGTCTGGGTCTTTGGATGTTTGGTAATGGTCTGGGTCTTGGGGTGTCTGATATTGGTCTGGGTCATTGAGGGTATAGTATTGGTTAGGGTCTTAGGGGTCATGTCTTGGTAGGGTCCTAGGGAGTATAGTACTGGTCTGGGTCTTTGTGTGTCTAGTGTCTGTCTGGGTTTTTCAGAGATCTAGACTTGGTCTGGCTCTTTGAGCGTTTGGTTTGGTGTCTGGTACTGGGTCTTAGATAGTGGTGCACCAATCAGGAAATTTGAGACCTATATGATCACTGATGTTTATTTTTAAAGTGCCCCCTGCCTCACTTTTACAAGTCATATGCTACAGTTATATGTTTGTGCCCCACACTGTAAACTTTCATTTAATTTATATGAATTGTGAAATGCTAACATTTATTTGAGTTGAAAACAGTAATAAATAGTTCTGTTGTGACTATTAAAGATCATTGTGACATAGTGGCAATCTGTAAACACCATGAGAGCATTACACACAGCAGATACGTTCAAAAATAAGTTAAATATTTCCCTTACATGCTCCAAAACTGCTCCAGTGAGAGACCATTAGTATCTATGATTTATTTACCATCGTTGGCATTTTGTTACAATGCAGATCACTAGTTATTAAGCAACTGGGTTAAGACGTGGTGCTGTCATTGAAGGTTAAATTATTGTTATTGCTGTTATGAGTGGTATTGTGACAAACATACAGTATATATCTGATTTAAATTGGGGTTCTCACAAAATAGCTCTGGCATGATTGACTGCTGAGAGATTTAAAGGATCTGATTTGAGTAAAACTGAGAGCATGCACAATTGCTCAAACTGTCTGACTGTCACGACTCAAGTTACATCAGCACATCAGTTGTGTGATGAGATTATAGCAGTATCTTTGTCCTTTCCATGTCTAACTGTACAGCGAGTCAGAATTGCTACCGTAATGACTGTTGAAAATGGGTACTTTAATACTGTGTTTATACATATGTAATTAGTACACATTTTTAAAAGAAACCAGCATATTCATCTGGGCCAGTATTCACAAAAAATCTTAAGGTAGTAGCTTCTAACCGTGAAATTTAGGAGCAACTCTTAAAAATCGTACATTTTAATCAAAGAATAATATTGATGCATTTTAAAGCTAAAAGAAGCTCATAAACCCACAACAACTTAGAAGTCTTCCTAAGGACTCCTAAATCTCTAAGAATTAATCACAGGTGATCCGAAGCATGGCTACTCTTGTCAGTCCACATTACAATCGAGTCAATGCACTCAATATATATATATATATATATATATATATATATATATATATATATATATATATATATATATATATATATATATATAGTCCTATATATATATATATATATATATATATATATATATATATAGTCCTATATATATATATATATATATATATCAGGGTTTCCGTTGTCCGGTAATTACCGGACATTGACCGGTAAAAAAATTAAATGTCCGACAAAATTAAATCTCTCCGGTCAAATTGTCCGATTAAAATTGCCTAATAATCCCGTCCCCTAACACAATCTGAATTTGAGAATAAGCCTAAAATGTATAAAGCAAAAATACACCGATCTCTTGCTATGTTATAAAGGAACAGGCTCTATCGTTTGAAAGTTACGAAACAACATCGCATGCTGCATTTCAAATAAAGCGCACGCCTAAAACGGCTGCAATATCTAAACAACGAACGATTGAGTGAGACGTTTCAAATATGGCCAGGCCCAGGCAGACTAGCTTTAAAAGCTTTTTTCAGAGGCCAGACGATGGTGAATCAGGAACATCTCATTATAGATAGATCAGTGCTTCTAATCCGCGCATTCGTGCAGTTTTTTTTCTCTATCATCAAAACTGAATAGCCTATGTTCATCAGTGCATGGTTACAGTCTTTATCAAGCAGGGACACGTTTGTGTGCATTTTATTTTGTGATTTCACCGGAATTAATAGAGAGTCTCCGCAACGGCGATAGATTGAAACGCGCGTCCTAGTGAAGATTGCGCAACTCGCGCAGCGCGTCGTCCATGCAACTGATAGCAGCGGACACGAGCGCTCAGCTTGATTTCAAAAACAACAGATTTTAGCGCTAGATCTCTTATTTAATAACGGACTAAATGAATGATCTGCTAGTTAACTGGAGATGTTTTATTTATTTGTATTAGGTACATCCGTGCCTCAATGTTTCAAAAAGTGAATGTGTGTGAAACCACAGTAAAAAACAATTGGCGTTGATTGACGCCAATCGGACGTTCATGTTTTTTTTTTCGTCTATTTGAAAGTTAAGCTAATAATAATATGTTGCATTCTATACGGCCTGATTATGTCATTTTTTAAGTTACATAGACTGCCTCCAGTTTTCCTCAACTTGACTAATTAAGAGGCGATATATTTGACCGGCATATCATCAAAATGTCCGTAAAACGAAACCTCCGGCACCATTTTTTTCTAGCGGAAACTCGGATATATATATACAGGTGAAACTCGAAAAATTAGAATCTCGTGCAAAAGTTCATTAATTTCAGTAATTCAACTTAAAAGGTGAAACTAATATATTATATAGACTCATTACAAGCAAAGTAAGATATTTCAAGCCTTTATTTGATATAATTTTGATGATTATGGCTTACAGCTTATGAAAACCCCAAATTCAGAGTCTCAGAAAATTAGAATATTGTGAAAAGGTTCAGTATTGTAGGCTCAAAGTGTCACACTCTAATCAGCTAAACACCTGCAAAGGGTTCCTGAGCCTTTAAATGGTCTCTCAGTCTGGTTCAGTTGAATTCACAATCATGGGGAAGACTGCTGACCTGACAGTTGTGCAGAAAACCATCATTGACACCCTCCACAAGGAGGGAAAGCCTCAAAAGGTAATTGCAAAAGAAGTTGGATGTTCTCAAAGTGCTGTATCAAAGCACATTAATAGAAAGTTAAATGGAAGGGAAAAGTGTGGAAGAAAAAGGTGCACAAGCAGCAGGGATGACCGTAGCCTGGAGAGGATTGTCAGGAAAAGGCCATTCAAATGTGTGGGGAGCTTCACAAGGAGTGGACTGAGGCTGGAGTTACTGCATCAAGAGCCACCACACACAGACGGGTCCTGGACATGGGCTTCAAATGTCAAATGTCTTACCTGGGCTAAAGAAAAAAGAACTGGTCTGTTGCTCAGTGGTCCAAAGTCCTCTTTTCTGATGAGAGCAAATTTTGCATCTCATTTGGAAAGCAAGGTCCCAGAGTCTGGAGGAAGAATGGAGAGGCACACAATCCAAGATGCTTGAAGTCCAGTGTGAAGTTTCCACAGTCTGTGTTGGTTTGGGGAGCCATGTCATCAGCTGGTGTTGGTCCACTGTGCTTTATTAAGTCCAGAGTCAACGCAGCCGTCTACCGGGACATTTTAGAGCACTTCATGCTTCCTTCAGCAGACAAGCTTTATGGAGATGCTGACTTCATTTTCCAGCAGGACTTGGCACCTGCCCACACTGCCAAAAGTACCAAAACCTGGTTCAATGACCATGGTATTACTGTGCTTGATTGGCCAGCAAACTCGCCTGACCTAAACCCCATAGATTCTCTATGGGGCATTGCCAAGAGAAAGATGAGAGACATGAGACCAAACAATGCAGAAGAGCTGAAGGCTGCTATTGAAGCATCTTGGTCTTCCATAACACCTCAGCAGTGCCACAGGCTGATAGCATCCATGCCATGCTGCATTGAGGCAGTAATTAATGCAAAAGGGGCCCAAACCAAGTACTGAGTACATATGCATGATTATACTTTTCAGAGGGCCGACATTTCTGTATTTAAAATCCTTTTTTTTATTGATTTCATGTAATATTCTAATTTTCGGAGATTCTGAATTTGGGGTTTTCATAAGCTGTAAGCCATAATCATCAAAATTATATCAAATAAAGCCTTGAAATATCTTACTTTGCTTGTAATGAGTCTATATAATATATTAGTTTCACCTTTTAAGTTGAATTACTGAAATTAATGAACTTTTGCACGATATTCTAATTTTTCGAGTTTCACCTATATATATATATATATACACACTCACCTAAAGGATTATTAGCAACACCTGTTCAATTTCTCATTAATGCAATTATCTAATCAACCAATCACATGGCAGTTGCTTCAATGCATTTAGGGGTGTGGTCCTGGTCAAGACAATCTCCTGAACTCCAAACTGAATGTCAGAATGGGAAAGAAAGGTGATTTAAGCAATTTTGAGCGTGGCATGGTTGTTTGTGCCAGACGGGCCAGTCTGAGTATTTCACAATCTGCTCAGTTACTGGGATTTTCACGCACAACCATTTCTAGGGTTTACAAAGAATGGTGTGAAAAGGGAAAAACGTCCAGTATGCGGCAGTCCTGTGGGCGAAAATGCCTTGTTGATGTCAGAGGAGAATGGGCCGACTGATTCAAGCTGATAGAAGAGCAACTTTGCCTGAAATAACCACTCGTTACAACCGAGGTATGCAGCAAAGCATTTGTGAAGCCACAATACGCACAACCTTGAGGCGGATGGGCTACAACAGCAGAAGACCCCACCGGGTACCACTCATCTCCACTACAAATAGGAAAAAGTGGCTACAATTTGCAAGCGCTCACCAAAATTGGACAGTTGAAGACTGGAAAAATGTTGCCTGGTCTGATGAGTCTCGATTTCTGTTGAGACATTCAGATGGTAGAGTCGGAATTTGGCGTAAACAGAATGGGAACATGGATCCATCATGCCTTGCTACCACTGTGCAGGCTGGTGGTGGTGGTGTAATGGTGTGGGAGATGTTTTCTTGGCACACTTTAGGCCCCTTGGTGCCAATTGGGCATCGTTTAAATGCCACGGCCTACCTGAGCATTGTTTCTGACCATGTCCATCCCTTTATGGCCACCATGTACCCATCCTCTGATGGCTACTTCCAGCAGAATAATGCACCATGTCACAAAGCTCGAATCATTTCAAATTGGTTTCTTGAACATGACAATGAGTTCACTGTACTAAAATGGCCCCCACAGTCACCAGATCTCAACCCAATAGAGCATCTTTGGGATGTGGTGGAATGGGAGCTTCATGCCCTGGATGTGCATCCCACAAATCTCCATCAACTGCAAGATGCTATCCTATCAATATGGGCCAACATTTCTAAAGAATGCTTTCAGCACATTGTTGAATCAATGCCACGTAGAATTAAGGCAGTTCTGAAGGCAAAAGGGGGTCAAACACAGTATTAGTATGGTGTTCCTAATAATCCTTTAGGTGAGTGATATATATATATATCCGAGTTTCCGCTAGAAAAAAATGGTGCCGGTCAAAGTGGCCGGCAGAGGTTTCGTTTTACGGACATTTTGATGATATGCCGGTCAAATATATCGCCTCTTAATTAGTCAAGTTGAGGAAAACTGGAGGCAGTCTATGTAACTTAAAAAATGACATAATCAGGCCGTATAGAATGCAACATATTATTATTAGCTTAACTTTCAAATAGACGAAAAAAAAACATGAACGTCCGATTGGCGTCAATCAACGCCAATTGTTTTTTACTGTGGTTTCACACACATTCACTTTTTGAAACATTGAGGCACGGATGTACCTAATACAAATAAATAAAACATCTCCAGTTAACTAGCAGATCATTCATTTAGTCCGTTATTAAATAAGAGATCTAGCGCTAAAATCTGTTGTTTTTGAAATCAAGCTGAGCGCTCGTGTCCGCTGCTATCAGTTGCATGGACGACGCGCTGCGCGAGTTGCGCAATCTTCACTAGGACGCGCGTTTAAATCTATCGCCGTTGCGGAGACTCTCTATTAATTCCGGTGAAATCACAAAATAAAATGCACACAAACGTGTCCCTGCTTGATATAGACTGTAACCATGCACTGATGAACATAGGCTATTCAGTTTTGATGATAGAGAAAAAAACTGCACGAATGCGCGGATTAGAAGCACTGATCTATCTATAATGAGATGTTCCTGATTCACCATCGTCTGGCCTCTGAAAAAAGCTTTTAAAGCTAGTCTGCCTGGGCCTGGCCATATTTGAAACGTCTCACTCAATCGTTCGTTGTTTAGATATTGCAGCCGTTTTAGGCGTGCGCTTTATTTGAAATGCAGCATGCGATGTTGTTTCATAACTTTCAAACGATAGAGCCTGTTCCTTTATAACATAGCAAGAGATCGGTGTATTTTTGCTTTATACATTTTAGGCTTATTCTCAAATTCAGATTGTGTTAGGGGGACGGGATTATTAGGCAATTTTAATCGGACAATTTGACCGGAGAGATTTAATTTTGTCGGACATTTAATTTTTTTACCGGTCAATGTCCGGTAATTACCGGACAACGGAAACCCTGAATATATATATATATATATATACGTGTATATATAGATACGTGTATATATAGATACGTATATTGTATGAATAAAGGTATCGCCTGAATCGCGAGGGTGTTTTATTATTGTAAACTCAATTAGTGATTTGAAATAAAGTTTTTTTACAACACTGCAATCTCTGGAAACCAGAACATGTGAGCGAAGTAGTGTGACACTCCGCTCAATAATCCACTCCATGCACGTGCGCTCCGTTCAACTGCTCAGTGCTGAAGCAAACGCTCCGCTCAAATGCCGCTCACCGGTGTAAAAAAATTGAATAAAACGCTTGCTTAAATCCTGCTCCGACATGAAATTTCTCTGTGGTGTACTTGTTTCCAGTCACGTACACAGTGGGGTGGTTACAATGGCCTAAGCAACTGCCACTTTGCCCACATGGGCTGAGGTGCCCCTCTGGGTTAAATCTATACTAGGCTATATGTTGACATTTATTAAATTATCAAATGATTAGTAACGTACACATCTGCAATTATGTGATTTGTATTGTTGTGTTTTAGTATATAAAATCTCTGTTTATTTTGTACTGGTTTACAATGACTGTTTGATAATCAGGTCTACCAGACCTTCCTTATCATTTGTAATCAGTCAAATATTTCTCTGTTAGCACATATGCCATTAAACATCTTCAAATAATGCCTTAACATTGTTTCAGTTCTAAATGACCTTTATTTACTGTAAACAAGTAATCAAACATGCTTCTACAAGTGATGAAACATACTATGTGCATTGGCACGGAAACTCGCATACGTGCAAATTCCTGCTTTTCAGTTTAAACTGGATCTGCGTGACACAACCGACCCTGAAAAACACAATTTTTTCAACTTTTACATTTTTTAAGTTATAAGGTTTGTTTCACTAAAACAATGTTTGAATTCCCCCAGGCCTATTGCTTATTTCGCAGGTTCCCAAACCAGCATATTATGTAGTGCATTCTGTGAGCTCTGCTGGTGCTCTGCTGGTTACATGCAAAATGCAATTGAGTAGTACAGATGAATTTGGAGTTTCTCAGTCATTCGTCAGCAG
Source organism: Xyrauchen texanus (assembly GCF_025860055.1). NCBI lineage: Eukaryota > Metazoa > Chordata > Actinopteri > Cypriniformes > Catostomidae > Xyrauchen > Xyrauchen texanus. Next base: position 1,830,090 of record NC_068283.1, read on the forward strand.
AATCTTCCATCAAACTATAAATGCCCTCTCCAGACCCCTCATCATCTGTCAATTCTTATGTTTTCCTGTGGATGTGTACTCGCTGCAGAGAAATAAAGCGGCATTCACTGGGCTACCTGGTGTAGTTGCGAAATTCAGTAGATGGAACGCACACTGGTATCATTGCACTAATCAATCAAGAACATTCAAACATGACTCTCGCATCATAAAGGAGTGGTACTTGACATTTATTTTTAGATGTGTTTCATTTCAAACATGATATTCTATTTAAACCTTTCCATTAGAATAATATAACACTGTATATTGTAACATAACATAACAAATGTTGTAGATAGGCTTGCTTACCAATCAGTTTGGGTGATTTTTAAGAAAGCGCACTCACAGAATGTGACGTCATCAATAACAACAGGTCAACTCCGCCTTTAATCTTACATTTAGTCTTCCCCCTATTCCTTTGTAAAAATGTACTCTTAGCAGTTTTGTGAATAGGTTTTAAGCAAAAACTTTTTTTTATGGTCACATAAAAATCTTTGTGAATATGGGCCCTAAATGACAGCATGTCTGAAAGTTTAAATTTGCGAATGCTTAGAATTAGCAATAACTCACCCTTCAGTGGCTGCACTATCATAGAGTGTGTGTAATGTTGTGCGTGCTGCCCTAAAGCCCGGTGCACACTGTACGATTTTGGCCACGTGTTTGCCGTCTGATACAAATTTCGGGAATCTTAATGGATTTATTTCGTCGTAGCAATCTTACAGCATTCATTGTGACATGTTCACTACCGGCCGATTAATAGCCTTTGCGATGATCTTCAGTCTCCGATTGAAGTTTTGGCAGGTTCAACAATTTAGCATTGTAGCGTATAGTGTGACTGCTGTTACTACAGCCAGATGAGAAAGTCCTGTCCTCTCTTGCACCCCAATTCACTTGGAATGAAACCTGCTCCACGTTTGCACCACCATAGCAACATTTGTGCCCAGTTATCACTCTACTCAAGCTCTTTCAATGTTTTTTCTTCTTTTTATTTTAATAAATAAATAAGCAGAAAATACTTGGAGAAAAGTGTAACAGCAATATGAAAGCATTAGTCTCTAAATTAAATAAATACAGAGCTTACAAAGCGAAAATAAATAAATTATTGTATTTTCTCATTTTTTTTCTTTACGTTTATCATGCATTTTCTTTTTCTATAATGTTATTTTAATTACTATTTTACTTTTAATAAATTTACTTTAAATGTCTGTAAACTTCTTTAGTTAAGATTCACATCACACCAATTTTATTTATAAATAAATAAAATAAAATAGAAAGTTTGAACTATTTATATTGGTAAGTATTTATGGGATGTTTTAATCCAAATCAGCAGATACAGTTGGATACAATTATAGAAATATATATTATGTTTGTGCATTATCCATAGGGAATTTGCAAGTGCAATATATTGTCAGCCTGTATGAATATTCAAAATGTTGCATTGCCGATACGTTACTAATCTAAAAGAGGAGAATGACGTACTACAAACAGGGTTGTGAGGGTTACTTTTGAAATATATTCCACTACAGATTACAGAAAACATGCTGTAAAATGTAATTTGTTACGTATTCCTTTAGATTACTCAAGGTAATGTATTCTAAATACTTTGGATTACTTCTTCAGCACTGGTAGATTTTTTCACTTGTTTTGTCTATAAAAACTCAGTACAGTCAGACAAAATACACACGTTAAAAATACATTCTCTGAAAAACATAAATATCTCATGCTTTGTTAGTTTCTCAAACAAGATCAATCAAACTGATCTTGTTTTAAGGATTTATTGATATTTTTACAGGAAAATATTACAAAACTTTTATGAAAAATATGATTTTTGCCCTAATATAGAAAAAAGAAATTATGATCCAACGTGAATTTTCTTGATAAAAAATATGATCGTGTCTGGTAACATGTGCATGTATAATATCTAGAAATAGCATTTTAGCTTAGCATAAAGCTGACAATTTACACAAGGTTTATTTTTATTTCTTCTGCTCCAAACTTACTTCAAACTTACTTCTCTGTCTGCTCGTATGAATGTAACGCATCATAAGAAAGTGTTTCACCGCTGTTCAAATGCACTTTGGATCACATCATTTATGTGTAGAAATGTTTTCCATCTGAAAGGACTAAATATTAATTGAAACAAATGACAATAAAATGCAAAGTAATCTCTCCAACCATGACTATAACTCACCTTTTTTGTTTTTTCCAATGTGAACGTTGAAGTAATTTTTCAGGCCACAAGTCTTTTTATTTCCACAATGAATATTTGTTTTTGGTAGCTTATTATTACTGTAGGCTTCCTCCCGCACTCACGTTCATTCTCAGCATCTGTCATTTTTTGTATTTATGATCAGGCTGTCTATTATAGGCTTATTTGACAAAATCCATCTTTCTTTTTATATGTTAGCCTATGCTCGTGATGGAGTGGTATTTGAGCAACGGAAATGCTGATGTCCTGACTTTCAGAAAAATGCTTCTCTTGGGCGGGCAAATCTCGCTGTTTCGCTTCTGTTCCGCAACGCTCCTGTAACGTGAGTCACGTTCACTGATTGGGACAAATGGGACCACTGTCAGCTACGATGTACAGTCTGACATAATGTCGCAAAATGTGCCATGGCGATATCAATGTGTTCATATTGTACAGTCTGACAAGCAACAGTCTAACAGGACTGTAAAATTCCTACAGGGCTTTAGTCTAGGCACGATCAGCCATTAATCTCACGTTCTGAATTTGATTCTCATAAGACACACATCTGTGTTTCATGTGATTTTTGCACGTTATCTCTGAAACATGAATGTACATGCGAGTCCAGCAGGCTTACAGATTGGGCTCCACAGACACTTACGCTAGTCAACACGGTTTCTCTCTTTCACGGCACAAACTTCAAAAATTGCGTGACCCATTTGACTTGTACTAAGTTTCTTTTTTGGGGGGGTTTACCTTAAAACACTATGGAGGAAGTCAAATGGCGAGAGAGCCTGACATTCTAATCAACACTGATGAGGAAAACAGCTTAAACAATGTGTCATGCGCCAACAATTGTGTCATCTGTCATGCAGCTTTTTTTAACCTACACATCACCCTTAATAAAATTCAGTTCCAATGATGTTAGATATTAGAAAACAAAACCAGCTTCGCTTTCAGATATTCAAACATTCTTTGTAGAGATGAATCAAACCATTTAGAGCCTGATGAAGTGTTTTATAATAATAATAATACTAGTCAATGTGGAATTTTGCATTGTGGTAATGTTGATTACCACCTTTTGAATGCCTATTAAATGTTTGTTTTTGTGTTTTTTACTCCGTTTGTTAAGAGGAAGTAGATTTAATTTATAAAGTATTTAGTTCAATGACAGGATTTTTTAAAATAGGCATTACAATATGTTTATTTAATATATAAACCAATTTTTATAGATTTAATAATAATAATTATTATTTAGCTATATCGTGATATATATTGTTATCATGATATAAAATGTGTTATATCATGATATAAGATTTTGCTCATATTGCCCACTCCTGTGCAGACATCATGTAATGTTTGGATAACTGCTCACCCGTGACATATCATTTCATTCCATCGTCGTCTGCCTTCTTTCAGTCAGGTTGGCATATGTTGGCATGACAACCAATTATCATGTGTGGATCCACCTTACGGATGACAAATATGTGACATGAGCTGAATCCAGTTTTTGTTATTATTTCATGTGTGAGGTGTCTCTGTGCATGTCTCATGGATGAAGAGTCTTTCTCATTTCCTGTGCAGGTAGCTCTCTCTGGGCTAACTGGACGAGCAGGAAATATTGGAATCAGTTTCAGTACTGTTGGATGTTCAGGCACCTACAGTAACACCTGGCTGAAATGGTAGCTGAATGAGCTTGAAATGCTGGAGAAGCACAGAATGTTTTCTACACCTTTATCACTTGGTGAGGAACTGACTTGATTGATGCATTTAGCTTGGTGTTTTCTGTTGTGTGGTATCTTGTTTGTTACATTCCATTCACATTTTGGATGATCAGTGTGTGTTCTGTGATTCATGTTTTTATATGTATCTATTTTTATTCATTGTCTGATGAGATGGGATGCTCCCTTCTGAGCTAATTTCTCTGAATGTCTTTAAGCAACTAGTTCAGTCCAGTTAGATCTGAATTTCCTCTGCCTGTAGGGTTATAATATTATGATGTGACTGAACCCTGAACTAGTTGATCATTTAAAGTCTGCATGAAATCAAAATGGATTTGGTCTTATTGTTCATCAGTTATTTCTTGTGAAAAATATTTGTAATCTTTCATTAACATTGATTAATTTGCTCCACCTCTGAAATGACCCGTTGGCTGACATCAACTACAAGGCTGCACGGGCTATTGATTAATGTTAACCAATTGCGGAAAACGCTATTTAGCCATGTTTTGTCTAAAATCTTGGCAGTTAATGCAGTCATTTCATGCTGGTTAACGCTAATGTAATTAAGTAACAGTAATATTGGCAAATAACAAATAAAATAGTACAATTAATGAAATAAAATAGATAATAAAAGTAGTGTTACCATTTGAATACATAGAGATTGTGCATAATGTCACCATTTGTGGGCGGGGCTCTGTCGTTTGGTTCACGGTGGACCCCCAAGATTTGCAGTACACTACTGTTGAAAATGTCCTGGACGGTACAAAAATCATGCAGCTGTTTCAGGAATGGACTTGTGCTCTGCAATCCACTGCAAACTCACATTCAGGTCTGGCTGAGATGTATGGCATACCCACTTTTTACCATCAAGTCCATTTCCAATGGACAAAATCCGGGTAAAGTCTGACCCTACCATTTTTCTTGCAGAATATTCACTGGGAAATAAATAGATTGCAAATGCCATTTCACGTTGACTTTAAGACTGCCTGGATCATTGCTGGTATTGTGGCATTGCATTATTGATGCATTTCAAAGTCTTGGTTGGCATTTTTCTACAGTGCTGAGGTTTAGAGATGTGACTCCATTTAAGAAGCGTTTGTCATTATTGTCAAATTTGTCTCCAGAAGTGATCTAAATCTGAAAACTTATCTTTGGGGACATTTAGAAAATGATTTTAGGTTTTCTCTTAGGGGTAGTGTTTGGGTTTCTGTTGTCTGATCCACTAGAGCCTTATTCCTGCATCTCTTTTTTTAATGCAAGGAATTACAGTAATCTTAAAATCAGGTTTTTTTGCTCCGTCATGTCAGTGTGACAGTGAGTCTGGAGTCTGAGCACTGGTCTTATATTGCTGAGATTGGCACAGCATGTTCGCAATAATTGAATGAGAGTGCTGAATCTATGCCAATACTGCAAATCATAGCTCTAACGCTGATAAAAGACCTCTGTCTCTCTCTCTTTCTCTCTCTCTCTCAACCTCTCTTTCAGGGCATGCAGGGAATAGTCCACATATTTTGACGAAATCCTGTTTCACATCATTCTTCTATTTACCATGATATTCAGTTCTTGCATCACATATTTTTCAGTTTGTTAGGTTAGAGGGAATAAAAAATTTGTCAATAAATGGCATTTAAGTTTAAGTTGCCTTAGCAGCTGTGCATCATTAAATCGACACTTTAGTTTCAATAAGTCAGTTTTACAGACAGAGGAACTAAAGTGCACACAGAGTTCTCGCAGATCCTTAAAAAGTCTTAAAATGTCTTAAATTCAGTTTTCAAAAATGTAAGGTCATAAAAAGTCTTAAATATCTTAAATGATACAACAAAAGTTTGAATTTTTATTTAAAGAGGTTTTTAATTTGGGGGCGGACAGACATGAATTGTGATATGAGCTTATGTCATTATCAAATAGGAATAGGATTTAATTATTTAAATGCATGTGCTGCGTCCTTCAAAGTGAAAACATGACTGTTGTATTTTCTCCAAGCACCCGGCTTGTGCGCTTTTGCAGAACAGTTCACAATCATTCAGCCATATCAGACATTTATGACAAGCTATCACTAAAGATCAACTGTTGATGATGATTTAGTGTGATGAAATCTAATTTGATGAATTGTGACAGTTTACTTTTATTTGTTATATTGTAATATGTTGTAGATTATTGTAGGAGTGCACATTTTCTATCTTTTATTTGTTTTAATGAGCAGCTTGAAGCAGAAGCGCAAACATTTCAAAATAAGAGTTCCCCGTGTATTTCAAAGTGAAATTGCCTCTAAAGTTCCCTCCCCATCACAGGAAGGAAATTCTAAGAACATTTAATATAGGCTACCAATGAAAAAAATATATAATAATATTGGCAGATTAACTGGCTTTGATTCAACACATTGTCGAATCAGCCCAATCCAATATCGGTAAATCAGTTTTAATGTGATTTATATGTGGAAAACATGTCTTGAGTATAGGGTTGCAGCGGTATACCACGGTTTGAAAATTGACGGTTATCATACCATGTACATTTGCTTATCTACGGTATTGAGAAAAAAATGCAACCGGATGGAGAATCTCAAATTCGCTTGCGCATCTCCTTTCCTACTCGTCTGCCTGTCGGACTCGTTAACTTGCGTCACACACACACACAAGGGGCGAGGGGGTCTGACATGAGTGTCATAAGTGACAAATAAATGAACACATTTGATACATAATTCATGCTATATCAATTTTAATTTAGGCATTAACCTTTTTGAAAGTTGCAGTGTAGGTCAATGAAGATTTGAAAAACTAAAATCATATACTACTGGTAAGTTTGTGTCTGAAACATTAAACGATTAGAACGATACCAAGTACAACTATTATCATCCAGTATCAGCCGATATGAATACTACAGAGTAGTATGGGTGCATCCTTATTTTGGGCTATCATCACCTAGGCCACAAGGAATATACAGTATATCGGAACATGTATTATAGACATACCCTTATGCCTAATGTTCCAAATATATAAAGAGAATGCATTGAGTTAATTTTAAATAAACAGGATCATGAAAATTAGAACTGCTTCTGGCTATGTGCCCTAGTTGAGCACACTGTCTCTTAGTTCAGGAAAACTCTTGATGTGACATCTCTTTACAGCATTCTCTTTTGCTTCCCCTATCTTTCCCCTGCTGTCAGAATACTTGCCACTCTTCCCAATGTATCTCTTAAAAGACTGTGTTTATTATATATTCTTAATACAGTGTCAGCCAGGTCAAAGATATGAATAGATGGATTTTGAAAATGAACTCAAATTGCCAACGCCATGTGTAATTTGTGGGATTATGGCGTGATTAATTGTCATGGTACTTTGATGCTGGGAAGAAGTCTAAATAATTGCAAAGCATTACTTTTGTGTGGCCAACCATGACAGCGGGATATTGAGATGTGATTATTTAAGTGTGTTTTTGTGTAGAAGCTGCATTATTATTCTTTTAATAGCAATTCAAAAGCCTCAGATTAATTACATTTTTTAATTAAATGCATTTATCTTTTCCCCTGGCATGGAGCAGAGTTTGTTGAAGAAATAATGCCATAGCTGACCATAACAGGCTAAATGAGAGCCTCCATGTGTACATGGCTGCTCCACATAGATGTTTGAGGACAAAAACACTGGAGCTGTGTTTGGCCCACACAAGACCAGCTTTGATTAACAGCCTGCAACAGTTGTTTGTACCTGTAGGAAAATCATTAGATTACAGCACTTATTGATACTTTTCTGCTGAAAAGTGTCTTAGAGCAGTTTGGACCACCTTAAATAGTTAAGATGACCTTAATTGATTTTAGATGGGCAAAGCTAGTCTTTTGTTACAGAAAACCTAACTTGTAGCCAACCAAAACCTGCATGTATTTGCATGTAGTTTTAAAATGTAATTTAAGCTTGTCACCAGCTGAGCCATTGTATAAGTTTTGTATGTAACTTGTATCCTCTTTGTACCCACAGGTTGTGGACTCTTTTGAGTGGTGCCATGACCAGTCAGGGTGGTGGCCATGAAGACACTCTAAGACCATCTTCTTCCCCTTCTTCTCGGCCCTCCACTGCCCCAAAGCTACAGGTGCAGCGCTCGCTCTCCCGAGATACCATTACCATACACTTTTCTGCCAAAGGAAATGAGGAAGAGGAAGAGGAAAATGAGCTCTACAGGCTGGCTGTTACCCCATCCAGTCTGGAAACTGAAGATCAGAGTGTAGTCACAGCTCAGGAGGCCAGCGAGGAGCTTCTCTTGGAAGGGTTGGTGGCAGATATGGATACAGGGGTGTCGTCCCCCTCATTCATCCAGACCCATAGCTCTGCCCTGGCAATCCAGAACCCTTCATCCACTTCTATTCCTGTTAGCTCCTCATGGCCCTCAGAACAAAAGTCAACTCCCCTTATACCTTCTACCCATTCAGCCTCTTCCAGCTCATCCCCAGCCAAGGCTTCTGCCCTACCCTCAAAACCTTTGTTGAGCCTGGTCAAGTCCCTTTCTACTGAGGTAGAATCTCGGGATGCTGTTGCAGTTGCCCCCCAGGCAATGAGGCATCGTCATTTGATGAAAACACTGGTTAAGTCTTTTTCCACTGACACGGCCCGACCAGAAAAAGAGGCTTCATCTACTCATCGGTCCCTAGATTCCCGACTCAACTTACACCTTTTCAAACCTTTTACCCAACCTCGCATTCCAGCTGCCAGTGGAGACTCCAAAACTGCTCCCTCATCCCCCCTTGCCTCACCTGACTCGCGCTCCTTTTTCAAGGTTCAGGAGGTGGAGGCACGTATTGAAGACACAAAGCGGCGCCTGTCGGAGGTCATGTTTGATCCCCTTCAGCTGCTCAGCAAAATCATTGGTGAGGATCCTGGTGTCAACACTTCCACTTCTACAACAACCGGGATTTCCTACTGGTCCAGAAACCTTTCCTCCAGTGCCTCTGAACTTTCCAACCTGTCTGCTCTCAATGGCCACTCAGAAAGTAACAACAACTACTGCATCAAGGAAGAGGAAGACCCAGAGGTGGATAGTCCTTTAGATGGGGGAACCATTGAGTTGCGTCTGCAAAGGTCTCCCTCTCTCGGTTTGGACAGGTGTTCCATGTCGACCCTTGCCCGTCAGGAAGATGAAGAGTTCTGCGAGCTCTACACCGAAGACTTTGAGCTCTGTACTGACACAGAGCTGGATGGAGTAGAGCCTCATTCGTCCCAGGTCCGACGAGGAAGTACAGAAGGATGCAGTGAGGAACCAACTGAAGGAGGGGAGGAGGAAGAGGAAGAAGATGAGCCTTCAGGGGTACCCCACAATGGACTGATTCTTCTTATATCTGTAGTGTACGGTTACTTTGTGCTGCCACTGCCTAGCTATGTGTGTTGGGTGTTGATGGGAGTGGCTGCAGGTTTCATGTTGGCGATACTAATGGTGTGGTTGTCCGCAAGTCGCAGATCTTCGTGGGGCCGTCATGGCAGCTGGAGCAGGAGAGAGCAATGGAACAGGATTCCTCTAGATATCAAAGAACCATCCATCTACAAGGTGGGTCTCACCCTGCTACCAAAGATGATTCTGGTCCACTGTGCAAGGCTAGCATTAAGAGCTGCATTAAAAATACTTCTGTCATTTACATGTTTCAGTAGAGAGATTTTTGATCATACCAATCAAAGGTGCAGTCACGTTTACCTTTGCAGTGACATTCCACAGGCAAAGAAGGCGTGCATGGATTTTAAGCTTGTGGCTAACCCACAAAAACTACTTGCCAAGCAGCCTTTTTATACTACACTTCAGACTCTGGGATAGTGAAGTTATAGAGAAACTCTCGCTTAAATTATTTCCTCACGGAGGTCACTGCCAAACCAGACCATCTCCTTTTGGTGAACAATGTGAGTTCACCAAACTCGAACCCCATGTGAAATTCACGTACGGAAAATCTTCATCACCAGAAGTTCATCTGGTAAAATCTGCAATTGTGTTTTTCAAGACTCCCATTGACTGTATTTTGTCTGCGGAATTTTGCCATAAGTCTAATTTGGCAAAAGTAAATGTGACCTCACCTTACATAGTGCCTGCCACTGACAATGTGTCCTCATATTCTCCTCATTTGCACAAGTACCAAATGAACCAAACTTAATGCAGAATAATAGCACAAAGGCCAAATTAATAATTGTACAGCTTCAGAGAATTAAATCTTGACAACATAAGTCCCTAAGGAACTTTAGAACAGTCCAGACCCTAAATGTTTGACTTATGTAATATACTGACGAATGTTGCTGTCGTGGAGTTTTCTTAGATACATGCAGCAGTGTACTTGAACCCAGTGTTTCTCTTTGCTCAAATTATGGACACAAATGAGAGTGCGTGTGATTATGACACTGGATAGAAACATAATACAGATCCCCAAAATATGAATTGGATTTTTCAGAAAAGATTTAAAGCAGACTGTCTGAATGTGGTGGAGCCTTTGATCACAAACAAACACGTAAAAATTAAGCTCTTTTTGAACCACTGTAGATGAGTCATATTTCCACTTAAAATGTTTGAGAAATTATGTTCATCTGGTTAAATCTGCATCATACGTCGTAATGTATGATGCAGCTGTGTATTTACTGGCAGTAATGCTGAGCATCATCATTGTGCCTGAGTGGTGTAATATTACAGTATGGCTTTGTGCATTTGACTCTCTGTCCTTCCAACAAAGCCAGGAAAGTCCTCTATCATACATGTATATATTACAGTGCTTTGATTAATCTGTTCATTTATGCCCTGCTGTATGTGCTACCTTTATTACTGGTCTTGGTCAAGCAGTGCACTTCAGGGGTATTTTTGTCCACTCAGGTTTTCGGAGGCCAAGCACTAAAGGAAAGTTGTTGCACTGATTGGGGAGGGTCTGAAATGACACTGGACCAATTTAGTGGTCTGCCATTGAAACACTATAGCACCACCAACTGCTCAAGTTCAACTCAACGGACCCTTTTCACTGACTTTTCACACCCCCTTATTTAGCAGCATAAATCTAGCATTTTTTTGGTGTACATTTATTACAATGTACTATGGATTATATTACACTAGAATTCGTTTTAAAAAACGAGTGTGTGTGTACAGTATATTTACCATGTGTGTATACTGTAAATGCCTTGTTGATGAGAGAAGTCAACAGAGAATGGCCAGACTGGTTCAAACTGACAAAGTCTACGGTAACTCCAATAACTACACTGTACAATTGTGGTGAGAAGAATATCATCACTGAACGCTATTCTGAGATGCGGGTTGGCGCTGTTTCGGATGTTGTGGCTGATTCAGAATAACATTCTGAGATGCTATTCTTCTCACCAAAATTGTACAGAGCGAACCAGTTCTGTTGACCTCTCTCATCAACAAGCCATTTCTGTCCACAGAACCGCTGCTCACTTTCTTTTTTGCATCATTCTGAGTAAATTCTAGTGACTGTTGTGTGTGAAAATACCAGAAGATCAGCAGAAATACTCAAACCAGCCCATCTGGCATCTGAAAATGCTGATCTCCTCAGATTTTCTCACACAACAGTCTCTAAAATGTACTCAGAATGGTGCCAAAAACAGAAAACGTACAGTAAGCTTCAGTTCTGTGGATTGAAACGCCTTGTTGTTGAGAGAGGTCAACAGAGAATGGCCAGACTGGAACTGACAACGTCTACGGTAACTCAGATAACCACTCTGTACAAATGTGGTGAGAAGAATAGCATCTCAGAATGTTTTGATATGTTGCTTCAATATATCCACATAAATTTCCTTCCTCATTATGCCCTATATTTTGTTAAGTGCACCAGTTCCTCCTGCAGCAAACACCCCCACAACATGATGCTGCCACCCTCATGGTTGGGATGGTGTTCTTCTGAACCATCTTCCTCCACACATTAAGATGGTTATTATGGCCAATCAGTTCAATTTTTGTTTCATCAGACCAGAAGACATTTCTCCAAAAAGATCTTTGTCCCCATGTGCACTTGCAAACTGTAGTCTGGCTTTATTATGTTGGTTTTGGAGCAGTGTCGGCTTCTTTGTTGAGCAGCCTTTCAGGTTATATCGATATAGGACTCGTTTTACTGTGGATATAGATACGTGTCTACCTGTTTCCTCCAGCATCTTCACAATGTCCTTGGGATTGATTTGCACTTTTTTCTAGTAGACAGAATGCGGAGCGGTATGATCAGGGATGTAGTGGAGGCTAAACGCACGTAAACGCCGTTTACGCACCTCCCAAAATTCGGAAATAGCGTTTACCCACCTCCAAAGTGGGTTTATCCACCTCTAAATTGCGTTTATCCACCTCTAAATAGATAGTTCCTAAGCCATTTTAAATTAAGCTTATGTCATTTTAGTTTCATATTGTTCATTATTAGTTTCATAGGTTGTTAAACCTAAGACGAAGTCTTTCATAATGCGCTGCTGCCAGTGTTTCCCATGCGCGTGCATCGATGTTGACTACCAGCTATATACAGTGTGCTGACCTCAAAAATCCAGCTGTATTCTAACAATAACTTAGCTCTCCTTATTAGCTAGGCTCCTTGCATGCTGGCTAATAAGTAATAACTGACAGTGCTGTGTTGGACAGATTTATGCAGCGGTGTTCCATGACGGAGAGAGAGCGCGAGAGGTACAGGTGAGAGAGAGAGAGAGAGAGAGGGACGAGCGAGAGGTAGCCTAGTGCTGCGCGAATGCGCTACGGCTCTCTGCAATCAAATACGATTTTAAATAGGCTAAGTAAAAAATAAATCGAAAATCAATGTGTGGCGGTCAGCGTTGATATTGTGGCGGGCAAAAATTCTTTGATTCCAGCTTGTTAAATGTGAATATGTTCTAGTGTCTTCTCCCCTCTGTGAGTTGTGGACAAAACGAGACATTTGAGGACGTCATCCTCCTGAGCTATTGGGAAACACTGATCCACATTGTTCTGACATATTATAGACCAAACAACTAATTGGTTAATCGAGAAAATATTCAACAGATTAATCGATTATGAAAATAATCCCAAATCCCTAATCATTATGTACAAGTGCATTGCATTGGAAGCCCTGGATATAAGCCTCCCTCTCTATCTCTCTTAAATATTTTTGTTCTCTCTGTTTTGTCATTTAGTAAACTTTATAGATTTCAACCATATTCCTTCTTGGGTCTCTTTAACAAGAACTTAGATTAATGTATGAATTGAATAGTGATTGTGTGACCTATGATGAGGGAACAACCAGTGATACCCTTGGTAGTACCATCAAATGATAGCCTATAGCGATGTCATCAGGATACACATACACCGGTAGGCAGTGGCCCACCTTACCGGGTGACCACGTCGTGGTCCACCAGAATTTATAGTTTACCCACCTCTTTTTTACCACTACACCTCTGGGTATGATGGCTGTGTGGTCTCATGGTGTTTATACTTGCGTACTATTGTTTGTACAGTGGAACATGGTACCTTAAGGCAATTGGAAATTGCTCCCAAGGATGAACCAGACTTGTGGAAGTCAAAAAAAATTCTGAGGTCTTAGCTGATTTCTTTTGATTTTCTCATGATGTCAAACATAGATGCACTGAGTTTGAAGGTAGGCCTTTAAAATACTTCCACAGGTACACCCCCAATTCAGTACACCTCCTATCAGAAGCTAACTGGCTATTTGTCTAAAGGCTTGACATAATTTTCAGTTTTTTCTCCAAGCTGCTTAAAGGCACATTTAACTTAGTGTAAGTAAACTTCTGACCCACTGGAATTGTGATATAGTCAATTAAATGTAACACAATCTGTCTGTAAACAATTGTTGGAAAAATGACTCTTGTCATGCACAAAGTAGATGTGCTAAACGTTCTGTAAATTTCTGAAATTTACATACACTTAGGTTTAAGCTGGAGGAAACGGGTAGACAAATATCTATATCCACACTAAAACATAACCTGAAAGGCTGCTCAACAAAGAAGAAACCACTGCTCCAAAACCACCATAAAAAGCCAGAATCTAGTTTGCAAGTGTTTATGGGGCCAAAGATCTTACTTTTTGAAGAAATGCCTTCAGGTCTGATGAAACGAACATTGAACTGTTTGGCCATAATTACTATCGTTATGTTTGGAGGAAAAAGGGTGAGGCTTGCAGCTGAAGAACATCCCCAACAGTGAAGCATGGGGGTGGCATCATCATGTTGTGGGGGTGCTTTGCTGCAGGAAGGACTGGTGCACTTCACAAAATAGATGGCATCACGAGGAAGGAAAATTATGTAGATATAATGAAGCAACATCTCAAGACATCAGCCAGGAAGTTAAAGCTTGGTTGCAAATGGGTCTTCCAAATGAACAATACCTCCAAAGTTGTGGCAAAATGGCTTAAGGACAACAAAGTCAAGGTATTGGAGTGGCCATTACAAAGGCTACCTATATTTGACCCAAGTCAAACAATTTAAAGGCAATGCTACCAAATACTAACAATGTGTATGTAAACTTCTGACCCACTGGGAATGTGATGAAAGAAATGAAAGCGGAAATTAATAATTCTTTCTACTATTATTTTGACATTTCACAATCTTAAAATAAAGTAGTGATCCTAACTGATCTAAGACAGGGAATGTTTTCTACGATTAAATGTCAGGAATTGTGAAAAACTGAGTTTAAATGTATTTGGCTAAGGTAAACGTCTGATTTCAACTGTATGTGTATATATATGTGTTCTTGTTTGCCCAGGGCTGGATGAATGAGATTTGCAGCTATGACCCCGAGACGTATCATGCCACCCTCACCCACTCTGTGTATGTGCGCCTGGAGGGCTCCGTCCTGCGCCTATCTAAACCCAACCGCAACATCCCTCGCCGGGCAACCTTAAATGAGACCAAACCTGATGTAACCTACATCAGCCAGAAAATATATGACCTCACCAACAGTAAGGTAGGAGATCTCTCGATGTTTATTCACCTTTTTTACTTGTAAAATAAATAGTTCATATTAGTCGCTGCTGATAGCTACTGAGAACTGTCCGTTATCGGCAGAAATGCATGCCAATAGTACCCCCAACCCAGAGCTTGAGGGGACTAAACTGAGCATTAACAGACTAGAGTATGAAACATGCTAATTGGGGTTATGTTTCAATTCTGCTTACATAAATCAGATCTACCTGGTGCCTCATGGTTTGGCCAGGAAACGGGTGTGGAATAAGAAATATCCCATCTGCATTGAGCTGGCCAAGCAGGATGACTTCATGGCTAAAGCCCAGGGAGATAAGATCGAGGCAGTGGAGGAGAAGACCCCTGCTGCCGGTGATAGGATTGAGGCGGTTGGCACGAGTGAGGAACCGAAGAGAGCGCACACAGAGCCGGTGCTGTACCTGTTTGGGAGGACTGGTAGAGATAAAGAGGAATGGTTCAGAAGAATGCTGTTTGCATCCAAACTAAAGTCTGATGCCAAGAAGCCTTCAGGCCGGCCTACCAGTAAGATTAAACTTAAGAAGAAGCTTGTATGTGAAGGGCACACGTTCAGTTATAGTGTGATTAGGCAGATGTACAATAAACCTTAGCAGAGATGTATTGTAATGATGTACAAATGCTTTTACACTGTCAGATACATTTGTAATAATTTTACCTATAGGGGTTCAACAGCTTGTCACTGGGGCAGTTTCCTCAAATTTACATCCACTGCACCCCCTGCATGTCAATCAGAATGTATTAAAGTGATGTCTGATTTACGTATCACAAAAATCTCTCTACAGGTTGTTTATCTCATAGTCGCAGCAGCAGTCGTGGCAGTCTCGATGAAGTTCTCCATTCTCATCCCAGACAGAAAGATCTTGGTGCCAGTGTCAAACAAAAAGTTCTGGAATACAACATCTACATGGCCAAATATGTCAGCCAGTCCACAGGCACCCCTGTCACAAGCCCTGTGCAGAGTGCTGGGAGCAGTCCCGGAACTGTTAAGAAGGTTCACAACATTTACAATATCCATTTTATGAAGGACCTAGTCCTTAATCTGATCCTAATAGCAATTAAACCCACCTGTGTCAAGTAATCAAATCCCAAAGCCCAGAATTTGACATTGTTGCTAGGGATGGGATGATAAATTGAATTCTGATACATTGCGAACAAAAAAATTACTAATCATATCGAGGCTATTATAAATCTATATATTTCGACATTTAAAACATTTTTTCTGTCCAGGTGATTATAAATTAAATGACCCATGAAACATAATCTCTCCATCGCTTGATTTTACTCCTCCTGCGCGATTTTACTCCTCAAAGTGCCAGAATTTTTTTTTTTTGAAATTGAAGTACTGGAATACCTGGACAAATTCCTTGTTTTGTTGAAAAGTGCTTGAGATTAAAACGGTCCATATGCGTCCATCAAAGACGAGATCCCGCACTCCACTTTCATTAAATAATGTGTCTTTTAATATCCTCTCTGTTCTTTACAGTCAGATAAAAAAAAGTTACAATAAATATTAATCACAAATAGCACTGAAACTAAAAACTGGAACTTCTCTCTCATTAATGCATGAACAAAAACAACTCTACGAGTCTGTCAAGTCATGTAATTTTTATTGTCATTTCAACCATTTACGATTAGTACAGTACACAGGGAAACAAAGCAACGTTCCTCCAGGACCATGAAGCTACATAAAACAACATAAAAACAAACACACAACTATGTGATACTACACAGAACTAAATAAGACCTACACATTACTACATAAAGTACATGTGTGCAAACAGTACACACATGCATGCATCTCTGTGTCATCTCTCTTCTTTTTCGGGTCATGTTCTGTTCACTTCAGTTCTATTTATTTTTCTGCATCTGATCCCCCTGAATGTAGCCCACTATTTTGGAAGGCTTGTTTGTTTGTGATCTCTTCTTATAGAGAAAGGTATATGAGAAACTCTTTTTATTCATATCGAATCAAGATAATTGATGCATTAGGTTGCACTACTCTTTCACATTAAAATCTGTATTATTGTGGCAGGGGGCCATATGCTTAAATGCACATTTAAAATATTGATGACTTCTGTGCTTTAGCATATTCATACCAAACGTATTATTTGCCATGAGGGTGCCTGCTCAGTTCAGAACAGTGCCAACCAGTGGTCACGAGATTATATATATATATATATATATATATATATATATATATATATATATATATATATATATATATATATATATATATATATATATAAACAAAAAAGGTTCAGTGTGGTATAGTGAGTCTAGCGATATGAAAATGTCTGCCAATTTGGATGTCTGCCATTATGAATTCAGGCATAAAATGATGAATTTTATGAACGAACTTTATGAAACTCATAAATGTCTTTGGCACCGTGCTCTGAAGGGACTCAAAAGGTTTTGGGCCAGCACCACCTTGTGGTCTAAAATTATAATGCTATTTCTAAAAATGCTAATAACTATTGACTCTTTTGCCTACTGTCATGAGACTAGTCTTGATAGATTCTGTGGTTCATGCCGAGAACAATGATACCAATTATGTCATGATCGAGCAAACTTCCTGTCCACCATTTTTTTTATGTTTTCGAACTCCTCCTAGACGGTTTGTGCGATTTGCACAGAAATTGGCCTGCATCATCTAGAGGTACTCACAACAAAAATTATTCACAGAATTTTGACAAACCATTCTGTTTTCGAATGGCACTTTAACAAATTTGGCGAAGAATGCACAAAATTGAACTTGAGGCTGTATCTCCGCAACGCTTTGGGGGGTTGGGACAAAACTTGGTACGTGTTATCACCATTAGGCCCTGAGGTTACCCGCAGAGTTTTTGCACACTGCCCCCTTCTGGTCAGGAGATACAAAAATTCTTGAACGCTTTCCTGCCTGATAACATCATGCCCAGATACTATCTGAGCAGTTTCAGAACAGCGCCACTTACTTGACAAAAGTAGTAGCTATTTTTAGTTCATTTTATGATTGAAAGTTTACTTTTTCTAACACTGTTCATCTAACCAAAAACATGTCACAAAACTTATTTTGCAGCTCATTTGCAGCTCGATAATTTGCTTGACCTCCTTGCAGCCATATTTTTATTTGTTTCCATCTTGGTGTAAACCGACCTTTCATCTGCAATTCGTCTAGCAAATTCATCTTTAATTTGGTCATGAAGTCATTGCCATCTAAAATTATAAATGTGAAATTTTATTTTAAATTTGACAAATTCAAATTTGAATTTAACAGCCTTACCAGGTACAAGCTGTGACAATGAGCTCCTCCAAAGAAGAATTATTCCTTTTGATTTGACCAGATTGACAGACGTTTCTGAGGTTTATGACACTCAATCTCTTCATTAAATCGTTTGGTTTGAGAAAAAAGGTTTTAGCAAGTAAACAAGATGTCTTTGAACACACCTTTATACCAGCTTAGTCTCTTTCTTATTGTTTAAGGTGTGCGGTGGCTACAGCATTGACACTACAGCGCTAGCCCTCTATACTGTAGTGTCTTGGATGCTTTTTTCTGAAGAACTTTCTTTGTGTATCTCATAGTTTCCAGCCTGTCATGTGCAAGAGGCAGAGTCTGAGGCCTGGATCAACGCACTCTTGGGTCGCATATTCTGGGACTTCCTTGGAGAGAAATACTGGGCAGATGTGGTTTCCAAGAAGATCCAGAAGAAGCTGAGTAAGATCAGGGTAAGAACTATCCAATACTGACCAGACCAGACAGACTTACTGAGTATTTCATGCAAAACAGTAACTTTGTGTTGATTGTTACAGCTGCCATACTTCATGAATGAGCTGACCCTCACCGAGCTTGACATGGGCATTTCTATGCCCAAGATCCTCAGCTCCTCGAAACCATCTGTAGATCACCGAGGTAAGACCTTTTGTTTCTGGATTGTAAGTGTTGTTTGCAAAGCCAAACATTACCATTGCTCATATTCAGAGTAATTGATTTGAACAAACCCCTAACACCCTGTCTACCCTGGGCGCGTTGACACGAATGTTCTAAACCATTTAATTTGTGTAGCAGCGCCATCGCGTGCAGAGCAAAATGGAACGGGACATCTGTTTATTGTAACGGATGCTTCCAGTGGAGACAGCATCATTAGTTGCATTTCCACTGCCGGGCCTAATGAAGGCGTGCTAGTGCGTGCCAAGGCCAATTGCACTTGTTAAACAGCTTTTAATATCTTGAAGTGGAGGAACTTTGATCGATACCATTGAATACAAATAATTTTTTATCAATAACATTGTACACCTCTGGGTGCCGAGATATTTGTCTGATGTCCAAAAAAAAAATTGCACAATGATGCACAATGGACAAAGCAGTGCCCAAAGGAAGAACTCTCCATGGTTTGAGATCATGGAGAATGTTGGATATCATCCTAATGTTAGTGCCGAGACCACTCGGGACACCATGACAGTCAAGTGAGTTGTCAATGTTAAATTATCTTGCTAAGTAGCTAACATTTCCATACAATATAAACTTTATATTCTAGATCAGGGGTTTTCAAATTGGGTTAAAGTGAGCCTCCCCCTAGAGACCTTGAAGACAGCCATGACACCCCCACCCACCCACCAACAACCCCACTAACACCTCCACAACCACTAATTAGGCTATTATAATAGGTACTTCTAGGCTACTACTACAAAACTACATTTATGCATTTGGCAGATGCTTTTATCCAAAGCGACTTACAGAGTACTTATTACAGGGAGCAACCTGGAGTTAAGTGCCTTGCTCAAGGACACAATGGTGGTGACTGTGGGGATCGAACCAGCGACCTTCTGATTAACAGTTATGTGCTTTAACCCACTACACCACCACCACTCTACATTTTCTTTTTATTAAGCTATCAACGTTCCATTTTCTTTTTTCATTTTGAGATTGAAATGTTTTGAAAAAATATTTGTAAAATATATTGTGAACACACAATTTGCAACACATTTTTACCACAATCAAGCAATTGGGAAACTGTTAAAATTAGACTTCTGAACAGAATATTCCACAGTCAAAGAACTAAACGAAGTATTCTCAACAGCCCTGTACAAAAGAGCCAACAAAATCAGACAGAACGAAGTCAGCACGATGGACAGCTCTATTTTCTGATCACTGAACAGATAACCCTCGATGGTCAAATAACTAAACTGGAAACATGTTCATTAACTACTAATGTTATCTCAACTGATTAAGAGCTATTTTTGAGATTTTAGGCTACTTAAGCTAATTCAACTTTGAAAATGTCGACATCAGATATCAAACGGCATCAGCTATGGTTTGTCACAGAATCAAATGCATAAAAATCACTTCCATATAGGCCTACGTTAAGCAAAAAAAGAAAAAGAATAAAATCCGATAGCCGATTTTGCCTCTTCATTTTCATCGTCCCTACATCAGTGGGAACAATGAGTCTGGCTTTTTGATGCGTACAGGTGATCGATGCAGGGCTGCACGGTAGAAAGGAATAAACGTAAATCGTCCTCCACCTGCAGCCTTGATCGGTAATTTGCTTTTTATCAGGGTCAAAGCGGAAAACCGGCACTCTCATAAGTAAGTGGAGGTGAAGGGGATGAGGACTTTCATAGCCTTTCGAGAGAGGTGGAGAAATTCAGTCAATACAGAACGATCCATTTTGCAACACGCATATGCATAACTCGCACTTTAACACGCAAGCTAGCAGGACAGATGTGTACAGACGTGAACCATTATCAGGGGTCATACACATTTTTACCAATCATTTTCCATGACTTTGAGGCGAATTTTCATGACCATACATTTCCTAAAACATCTATGTACACATGCCAAATAAGAAAAATCCATGTCAATTTCATTTACCACAGCATATATTAACTAAAATGAATGACAAATGACAAACTATGTGGTTTACTAGAAAATAAACATTTATTTAAACAACACTCACTGACACCAGAGTTAAATAATAGTTATGACTGTTAAATAATATAATGTGTCAAACCCTGAGAACTCCATTGTGTAGCCTTCATAAACCTAAATGACTCAGAGGGGCAAGAATGTTTGAAAAAGGAAATAAAAGTGTCCATTAACACTAATTAAGATTAAAACAGCAGACTTTAACACTGTGGAGGCGCGAGCCTAAATAAATGTACATTTATTTTATTTTCACTTAAAGATGATAAAAAGCTTACAATTATTTGAACAGATATAGAATAAAATAGTGCTCAAATCCTTGTAAGCTATTAAACGCATTTAGTCAAGTGTTAAGGATTCTGCTAAATACGTTATATACATGCTTTGCGTATTGTGTAATGTCCTGTAATGATGGATCCGCACCCCTTCAGTGTGTGTGCGATGGTGAATGTCCTGACTCCTGCCAGTTCATTAAACTATTCGCTCATCATGTAGGAGACCTGCTGAGCTCAGAGGATCAGTGTGTCTATCAGCCAATCAGAGCAGAGCATTCTCAAGAACTGACCTTTCACTCGCTCAGGAGGAAGTGTGTGTCGTGACTGCGTGGCTTTCAAGAGTTGCAGGGGTTCGTTGCGTCTCCTGCATGAATTAAATCAATCACACCCAGTGAAGACTACTGACAGTGTGCTGTTGGGGTATTATTTGCAAATCATGAAAATATTGCATTGCTTGTCTTCAATGGTGAATAACATGAATCCCACCAGACTGGCACATCACCAAAACCAACTATTACTTAATATTATTTTCTTCTTTGAAGCACAAAAGAAAGCATTTTGAAGGATGTTCATGTTTCTTTTCTTACAATTAAAGTGAATGGGGATCCAAAAATGCCACAAAAAAGCACATTAAAGGTATTATAACAGTAGCAATATCATTTGTGTACCAAGTTTTCTGAAGTCATACGATAGCTTTGTGTGAGGAACGGATGGAGCGGAAGTGTTTATTTATTGAAAATCATCCTGAAGGATGCTGCCGCATATTCATACTCTGTGTGAACCACATCTGTTCTTTGTCAGTGATGCCAAACATGGTTTGTTGCATCTATATGTGAATGCGTGAATTCAATTTGAGAGGAACAGCAGAAGACAGGTACATTTTAGACTTCAATTTTGGTCTGTTGCTTACTCAGAGATATTGTATTGACTTTTCTTGGTATATTGCAGACAGGTTTTATTGAATACATTTATTATATTTATATGTTGATTTTTTTTTTTCCCTTTTTGGAGCTTTAGAGCAACTTTGTGCCATGTTTTAGGCCATCTCACTTGTCTTAACTATTCTTTTAACCCCTTACAATCTGTGGACTCACCGGTGGGTGGGCAAGTAGTGTGTAATAAGTTTACACTTAAAATGTAAAAGTCCCTGGAAACATATATAGTTATACTATGTGGTACCATTTGAAAGCTTAGAATCTGAATGTTTCACAGAAAATAGTATGTTACATAAAATAACAAGATAAGACCCGAAAACCTCCATCTAGCAATTGAGCACCACCTTGTGAGAATGATGTAGAAATATGAATACAAAAGTTTCTTTCAGAAAACTCTAAAATATGCCATAATACCACAGTTTGAATGATTATCAAAAGAATCTCGAAGTGAAATAAGAGCTCTGTAAGATCAACAAAGACAAATGTTTCATTCTGCTTCTGTAAGCCCCAAGTAGCCTCAAACTCTATATCAGCTCTTACTTTAGGCTGTTTTCTTCCAAATTAGCCATTTTCTACTTGTCTGTGAGCTTGCTTTATTAAATAATCCAATGTTATTTCTCCGATGTCCAGAATAAAATATGCAGTCCAGATTAAAATGCATGATAAACATATCATCAGCAAAATATGTTCCCGACAACTGATGATTAAAAAAACATGGCAAAGACGTGGATCTCAGCTTTCTAACGCTATGTAGATTAAGCTTCTAGTACACCGAGATGCCGAGATATTTAACGAAACAGCACGGAAAGTACGTGGAATCACAAAATAGACGATATATATACAGTATAATAGACTAATGTCTATGGACAAGCACATGGCGACTGCTCAGCAGCGTTGGAGCGCCACCTGCATTTCAGATCTGTATATTGTGATGGAAGGTGTATAGAAATATTTGTTCTAGTTCTTGCTTTCATCTAGTGGAATGAACTAATGCTTTGGCAGGGACATAAAGCAAACAGAGCCTGAATCACAGGCTTTCAAAGACAGGATAAACAACCAAAATAATTATAAAAAAGAATGTTTGTAAGATTGTAAACCAGTATGAATTATTATATAAATTAAACAACAATATTAATGATGAATTATTTGATTCTTAATGGGACATTAAATTTTTTCTTTTTTTATTATTGAATTATACCATTATTTTGATTACAGTGTGCATATAAGGTAAGCTTTTAAATTCAGGTGTGAAAAATTACAGGCGGTAGACAAAATATGATGAAGTTCATCAAACTCTTGATCTCAAGGTTTGCTTGGATTCCTTATAATGTTGTATTCTACAGTGAAATGGCACATGTTTGATGATGCTTATCTTAAAACAGTTCTGCTATTAATACCCAATTTATACCTTCCTCTGTAGGCCTTTGGTTTGATTTGGAGATCTCCTATAATGGTTCTTTTCTTATGACCCTTGAAACCAAGATGAACCTGACCAGGCTTGGAAAGGAGGGAGAAGGTTTTGGTGAACAGGGCAAGGAAGGGTAAGAGTGTGGATGTCATTTCAGAAGTCCAATAAATGTATTTATTCTTGATCTCTTGTTCGAAAGATTTAGCAATGAGCTCTGTGTGATGATGTGTTCTTCTGCTGAGATTATCTATTATTTTATTTTTGATGTATTTATAATTTCCTCTTTCTGCTGTTCTCTCTGGACTCATGTCTTTGTGGATGTGAACTTTTAATGGTGAGTTGAATCAGGGCTTTCTGAAATATATCATTATAGTACACATGCTCTGTTGCTTCACAGTCCTCCTTCACTCATAATCCATATGTTCACTATATTGCCCTGCAAAGGCAAATATTTTTTTAGCAGACGGATGTGATGTTTTTCATATGCACACAATGTGTTGCTGCTAGCTTTTCCACATTAGCCATCTTGGTTCAACCCTTACATCTCAAATAATGGACATATTCACACTCAGCGTGGAATGATGGTAAAGCATTTAACTCGCATTGACAGGGTGCTTTTTTCACAGAAGTTTCTCTAGTTGCCACATTCAACATTAATTACAAATGTTTTGTCAGGCCAGCATCGGGGCCAGGTCCCTCCAGCTATGTACGGAAAGCCACAACCGTTGAGTGCATTAAGTGTCCAACGTACACCCTACATTGTTTTGGTTGAAGAAGTACATCATCTGAAAATCATCATCATCAGAAAAAAATGGAGTGTGACATCCACATTTGGCTGAACCATAAAAAAAAGAAGAAGAAAAAAAAGAAATTACACCATTGTTTGCAGTTTCGCTGTTGGGATAGTTATTGTATTTGCCTTTGTAGGGCAGTGTAGCTCTGTTTCAAACCCTAGTGAGTTCCCTTACTGTCTACATAGTCAGCGACCTTCTAAGGCAGCATCCTAACTGAAATGGAATGTTTGAAACTGTCCGTTTGAGCCCTATTCCCTTCAAAGAATTTACCCTCCACTGTGAGAACTTGGGAATAAAAAAAGATTCATTCGAAACTCACTTTTAACATTTATTTTTATTGGAAAGTCTGTTTGAAACAACCCTACAGCATGGCTGCCATGATTTTTCTCCCATCAAAGTGCTCTTTGAAAACATCATTAACTATCAACCAGCTACAAGAAAACAACAACAGTAGTAGCAACATTTTTAAATGATTATTATTTTTCGACATAAGTTCTCTTGTTTTGACCAAACATACATAATTTATTCAAGCGCAAGAGCTTTTGGGTATTCCATACAGCGGCAATTTAGTACTTGATAATTTTGAGTTACTCAAAGCCAATGGTTAAAGAACGTATATATTTGAGTTATGGTTCCAAAATGTGACATTCCAAGTACTGTTTAATTAGGACCACTTCAAAATTTTTTATTAATGACAACTTTAGGGTTTAGAGAGTAACATTAACTTAAGTTAAACTAGTAAGAAAAGAAAAAAATAAGCTTATGTTGAGTAAACTATTTTTTATTTTTTTTAATAATTTGAGAACTACAGTGCCTTGAAAAATAGTTTGCCCCTCTCTGATTTCTTCTATTTTTGTATATTTTTCATACTAAGTTGTTTTATATCTTCAAAAAAGATACAACATAAAACAAAGGCAACATGAGTAAACACAAAATACAGTTTTCAAATATATATATATATATTTATTTCTTTATTAAAGCAGAAAACGTTATGCAACACCTATATCACACATGTGAAAAATTTACTGTCCCATAAAACGTAATAGCTGGTTGTGTCACCTTTAGTTGTAACTGCAAACAAACACTTCTGATAACTGGACTACAGTCTTTCATAATGGTGTGGTGGATTTTGGCGCACTCTTCTTTGCAGAACTGTTTTAGTTCAACCACATTGGAGGGTTTTTGAGCATGAAGTGACCGTTTAAGGTCCTGCCACAGCATCTCAATCAGGTTCAACACAGGACTTTGACTAGGTCACTCCAAAACTTTCATTTAGCTTCTTTTGAGCCAATCATAGGTGGGCTTACTCCATTACTCCGTCTTGTTGCATAATCCAGTAGCGCTTGAGCTTCAACTCACAAAATAATGACCAGATGTTCTTCTTTAGGATTTTCTGGTAGAGAGCAGAATTCATGTTTCCCTCAATTGTTGCAAGTTGCCCTTGGCCTGAAGCAGCAAAGCATCCCCACAACATCACACTAGCACCACCATGCTTGACCGTAGGTATGATGTTGTGTTTGATTTATGCCAGATGTAACGGGACCCCAAACAGTTCCACTTTCGACTCATCAGTCCACAGAACATTCTCCCAAAAGCTTTGATGATCATCAAGGTGTGTTTTGGCAAAATTCAGACAAGCCTTAATGTTCTTCTGGGTTTGCACCTCGCCACTCTTCCATGGATGGCTTTTTTGGCCAGCGTCTTTCTGATAGTGGAGTCATGAACAGTGAACTTTATTGATGCGAGAGAGGCCTGCAGTTTCTTTGATGTTGTCCTTGGCTTTTTTGTGACTTCCTGGATGAGTCGTCACTGTGCTCTTGGAGCAATTTTGGAAGGTCGGTCACTTTTGGGAAGCTTCACTACTGTGCCAATTTTTCTCCGTTTGGAGATAATGGCTCTCACTGCGGTTCTTTGGAGTCCCAGACCGATGTATTACAGTCACCTTTTTCCTAATTATTTCTGGAATTTCCACTATGAATGAAATTGGCATAGTGTGCTACTGGGTTAGACCTTTCAGCCAACTTCATGCTGCTGAAAAACTTCTATTTAGGTGTTGATGTGATTGAACAGGGCTGGCAGTAATCAGGTCTGTGTGTGTCTAGTCCAGTTGCACCCCATTATGAATACAGTTTTTACAGATTTGGGGATTTAATAACTAAGGGCAAATACTTTTTCACACAGGCCCAATTGATATTGGATAACTTTTTTTCTTCAATAAATAACATTATCATTTAAAAACTGTATTTTGTGTTTACTCAGATGACCTTTATTTTATTTTAGATTTTGTTTGAATTTTTTTTTAACAATTTAGTATGAGATATACATAAAAATAAAATAAATCAGGATGGTGCAAATACTTTTCACAGCACTGTATTAGTATTTTCAATGTGTAGTGCCAAAGAAACAGTGTTTACAGTTTTCGAGGCAATCAACCTATGAATGGCTTTCATAGCTCTATAGTTGTCTTTACTTAATGGGCTGGGATAAAAGAATGTATTTTAACATTGAAAAAGTTACACACTTTAACACACTCAAGTGACTAACTTTCAAACGAAAGTTTAAAAGTTTGACATTAGCATGTTACTAAGCTAACACCTTGATATGCTAACAAGCATAAGAAATATTTAGATGAAATGCTTCGTTTATTTAGATGGAACAGTTTTCTATCAATATTTTTCACTATGAATGAAATACAATCAACTTTTCACTCTACTTTCTTTTAAATACTGTTTACGATATAGTTTTGTCAACCATATTGGATGAAATTTTCACTGTGCTTGTTGCGATGCATTCTGTGATGTTGCCTTCTATTTCTGCCTGTTTGGGTTAGTAATGTGCATATGATATCTAAAAATATTGCCTAGGTAGGTATCTCACTAGGGTTAAAAAATTGCTTGTCCTTTTTTAATCAAGAAACACTTTTTCTTAATGTCTATTAGCATAGGAAGAGTTCATGGCCGTGTGTGTACTATGAGCGTTTTGCATAGAATATGCAGGATTGTAGAATAACATCCTCTATATCCAATTATACTTCTTGCATTCAGAAAGCCAGTTTTAAACATGTTGCTTGAGCCCTTTATGTGTCTGTTTGCGTGCATGTATCAGACCCAGACCACGCACTTACTTCCTGGCCGACAGTGATGAGGAGTCATCCAGTGCGGGATCGTCTGATGAGGAGGATAGTGCAGAAGTGCCTGAAATTCCAGGAGTGGAGGGGTGAGACAGATAAACTTCCTACATCTTAAGTCAGATGTTTACATACACTTTAGCAAAATACATTTAAACTCAGTTTTTCACAATTCCTGACATTTAATCATAGAAAACATTTCCTGTCTTAGGTCAGTTAGGATCACTACTTTATTTTAAGATTGTGAATGATTTATTTCAGCTGATTTATGACTTATTTCTTTCATCACATTCCCAGTGGGTCAGAAGTTTACATACACTTTGTTAGTATTTGGTAGCATTGCCTTTAAATTATTTAATATGGGTCAAACTTTTTGGGTAGCCTTCCACAAGCTTCTCACAATAAGTTGCTGGAATTTTGGCCCATTCCTCCAGACAGAACTGGTGTAACGGAGTCAGGTTTGTAGGCCTCCTTGCTCGCACATGCTTTTTCACAAGTGTTCTATTGGATTGAGGTCAGGGCTTTCTGATGGCCACTCCAGTACCTTGACTTTGTTGTCCTTAAGCCATTTTGCCACAACTTTGGAGGTATGCTTGGGGTCATTGTCCCATTTGCTAATGAGCTTTAACTTCCTGGCTGATGTGTTGAGATGTTTCTTCAACATCCACATAATTTTCATTCCTCATGATGCCATCTCTTTTGTGAAGTGAACCAGTCCCTCCTGCAGCAAAGCACCCCCACAACATGATACTTCTACCCCCATGCTTCATGGTTGGGATGGTGTTCTTCAGCTTGCAAGCCTTACCCCTTTTCCTCCAAACATAACAAAGTTAATTATGGCCAAAACTTGTAATTTTAATTTCATCAAACCAGAGGAAATTTCTCCAAAAAGTAAGATCTTTGTCCCCATGTGCACATGCAAACTGTAGTCTGGCTTTATTATGGTGGTTTTGGAGCAGTGGCTTCTTCTTTGTTGAGCAGCCTTTCAGGTTATGTCGATATAGGACTCGTTTTACAGTGGATATAAATATTGTCTACCTGTTTCCTCCAGCATCTTCACAAGGTCCTTTGCTGTTGTTCTGGGATTGATTTGCACTTTTCACTCCAAACTATGTTCATCTTTATGAGACTTATCCTTCCTGAATGGTATGATGGCTGTGTGGACACATGGTGTTTATGCTTGCGTACTGTTGTTTGTACAGATTAATGTGGTACCTTCAGGCGTTTATAAATTGCTCCCAAGGATTTTTTGTTTTTTTGAATTTCTCCCATTTTCTCCCCAATTTGGCATGTCCAATTCCCAATGCGCTCGAAGTCCTCATGGTGGCGTAGCATCAATCTGGGTGGCGGAAGATGAATCTCAGTTGCTCAGTCAATCCGTGCATCTTATCACATGTCTGGTTGAGAGCGTTACCGCGGAGACCTATAGCGTGTGGAGGCTCACGCAATTCTATGCAGCATCCACGTGCTACGTGCCCCACCGAGAGCGAGAACCACTTTATAGCGATCACGAGGAGGTTAACCCAATGTGACTCTACCCACCCTATTAACCGGGCCAATTGGTTGCTTAGGAATCCTGACTGGAGTCACTCAGTACGCACTGGATTTGAACTTGTGACTCCTGGTGTGGTAGTACGTGTCTTTACATGCTGAGCTACCTAGGCCCCCTTGGCTGATTTATTTTGATTTTCCCATGATGTCAAGCAAAGAGGCACTGAGTTTGAAGGTAGGCCTTAAAATACATACACAGGTACACATCCAATTCAGTACACCTCCTATCAGAAGCTAATTGTCTAAAGGATTGCCATACTTTTCTGGAATTTTCCAAGCTGCTTAAAGGCACAGTTAACTAGTGTGTGTAAACTTCTGACCCACTGGAATTGTGATATAGTCAATTAAAAGTGAAACAATCTGTCTGTAAACAAGTGCTGGAAAAATTACTTGTGTCATACACAAAGTAGATGTCCTAAATTATTGCCAAAACTTTGTGGAGTGGTTAACAAATTGGTTTTAATTACTTCAACCTATGTGTATGTAAACTTCATCTGTATGTCCTTCCATTTCCTTTTCATCCCACTGGTCACATTTGTGATTAAATGTAGTTTTCAGTTTCGAGGGTCTAAAAACAGTTGTTGAAGTATTTTGAGTTGTCAGCTATAAAAAAGGTAAAGGGTCAGGACATTTTCTTGATGGGTTTTGTAAGAATTACACGATAAAGATACAACAACCATATTTAGTGCATATAATAATTAAAGGGTTTATTTGATTTAAGTCTTTCCCCACACAATTGCCTTTTAGTAAAAAATTATAAAAAAATGTAATTACATAACATTTCCCTTTTTGTTAATCTAAACCCCCCATGGTCAATTAACTGGGGGAAAAAATGTGTATTAAATGGATTAATTCCCATGCAAATATCTCCAGAGACATGTGAGAGTCAGTTCCTAACATTCAGAGCTCTGTAATTGAACCAGTGTATGAGTCAAAGTTATTGGATAGTATGACACTGCATGAATAACTGGTTTATGGTTTGTATCTTCTTCACAGTTATCTTGGAGGTCACCGACCCAGTAAAATCATGCGCTTTGTGGACAAAATCACAAAGTCCAAGTATTTCCAGAAAGCCACAGAGACTGAGTTCATAAAGAAGAAGATAGAGGAGGTGTCTAATACTCCTCTGCTCCTCACGGTGGAGGTGCAAGAGTGTCGAGGAACTCTCGCTGTCAACATCCCACCACCTCCAACTGACAGGATATGGTATTTGTGACCTGTTGAAATAACTGCAGAATTATCTACAAGCATCCTCAACATTGTTCGCACGCCATCTGCTGGTCACAACTCAGTACACGTGTAGTCACATTTTATGTCCATGTGCTGCCATAGATCAAGATAGGATTTGGTTTTAAAATGCATTTAAATCAGAGTTCAGTATAAACATGTTTTTCAGGTATGGTTTCAGAATACCTCCTCATCTGGAGCTGAAAGCTCGGCCCAAACTGGGAGAGAGAGAGGTCACATTTGCTCATGTCACAGACTGGATTGAGAAAAAACTAAATCAGGAATTTCAGGTAAACCTGTGTAATGCATAATATTTGATTGATTGCATTATACAGTGGTCCACTAATATTTGAATACTTTGGAAAACTTAAGTCACGCTTAAAAACTCTGAATGGTATTGTGTTCGAAAATGTTACAAATTATTGCAAATAATACCATACTTACCCGTTTGGAGCAAAATATTGCTTGTAGGTGTACATGAGAAGCTCAGCAGTTACATTTAAATGTTAATAAATGCTATTTATATTTTCTGAATCGGTCAAGTCAGCACCTTCAAATTTGTGTCTGGCATGTTGCAAATTAGCACAAATCAAAACTGGTTTGGTCTGCCTGTCCACCTTTTTCCTGTACGCAGAATTTTTCCACAATTACTAATGGAAGCCTGTTTTCGTTTTCTTGTCTCCAGCATTTTCATTTGCACCGGCATATGACTTCAGTGGTTATGGGATGTTTACATTAACATTTGTAAAAATAGCCTTTTAAAAAACATGCCGCTCTATAATGCCAACACTTTACAGTCACGATGACCATCTTTTAAAAGTGCCTAACCTGAGTGGGTAGATGGCAGATGACCCAAGGTCAGTTATGTTGATGTCATTAACTACTTTGAGTTGTAATGACAGACAACAGCACAAGTTGAGTCTGAACTTAATTTTACTCCAACTAACACTTAAAATGGTTGTTGTTCTCCATCTGGATCACTCATTTCAGTAGTTTTAACATTGATTCTTATTGAGACCAAAACCAGAAAACAGTTCAGTGGCAATCAGAATCATATTGGCACCGCCCAATAGTTGGTCATGATGACCTCTTGATTCTAATTGGTTGGTAAACCTTTCAAAGGTGTTGATTAATTTTAATTCCATGGCTAGGAAGTAATACCAGGTTTGTTGAACATGTTAGTTGAATATCACTTTAACTTGTTCGTACACTTTTGAAATGGTAACCTAGGGCTGTTTGTAAGCTAGTACTTCATTGGTAACTAAAGGCTTTCCAGTAGTTCTACAAAGAAGCTTGTTTTATGAACAAAAATCTGAAACATGTCCTGAGATAAACGCATCTACATGAGGTAACCATGGTTAAAGCAGACTACAGACCACTGCATTTTTTGGAAATATGAAAGCTGAGGAGTGTGATTGAGCACCACCAAATTATTGCTCAAATACTGATTGTTTAAATAGCTTTCATTAAGTCCCGCCCCAAATTCACACTTTTAACTTTGCTCCGTAATGTGCAGTTTTCTCTGCACATTACAGTAAACTAAGCTAGGAGAAAGTATTTTAACAGCAAAAAAAATTAGTTATATTACACACCCAAAATGCAACTTCTTTTTGCATCATGGTGGCATTAAATATTTCAGTATTTTAATGCTCCTTTGCCAATTATGTTTTACTTATTTGTTTGCTGATTTAAGGCAAAGTTTTTACTTTTGTATTCACTATTTTGTTGCTTCCATTGCCTTTCACAGAAAATATTTGTAATGCCAAACATGGATGACGTCTGGCTGCCTATCATGCACTCTACCATGGACACACGCTCCAATGCCAACATCTTGAAAGACGGGGAACTCTTGGACCCTGAGGAATCCCTCGATGACATGTGAAGAATTGTTGCTACAAAAGATAAAACACTAAAGTCCCACGAGAGCAAGACAATACCTGAGCTGACAATAACAAGTGCCATGTTGCCCATTAAACAGAGCTGTGAAAAATGTGAACACATCCATAACTACAAGAAAGGACTATACTGTTTGCTTGCCTCTGATCTGTTCAAGAGGATCATAAGAGTTGTCATAGGTGACAGAAACACTACTGACCCTCAAACAGGACAAAGAGGTGAATTACATTTCACTACAAACCACAAGCAAACAGGAGATGACTTTAAAAACTAATGAAGAGGCAGCACAGAACATAGATGGGCATATATGTCTCTGGGTGTAGTGTACGCTACCTCTTTTGATTCATGTCATCTTATCAAAATTTCTGGGAGATGCATGATAGTCAATGCAAGAGGTCTACAATAGCTGGAGAGAGCTATTAATTAGTATTCCCATTCATCTCAGTAGCTTGGTGCCATCTTTGCTCTTGGGCATTCGGTTCTGGGTACCCATTTTTCAAGCAAGTCATCTAAACCATAAAAACCATGTGACAATTCCCTCTGGAGCTGGAGGAAATGTGGTCACAACATTGCTGATTAAAAAAAAAAGGGGGAGGGGGGGAGATATGTCAAATTGATGCTTTAAAGAGTGACGGTAAAAAAAAATAGTCACTGGTAAAGTGTATACTTCAATACAATGAAATTAATAGCTTGGTCTACACATACAATTTACAATCTGAGGGTCTGACTTGATTGTTTATTAGACAGAGTGCCTGCTGATCACCTTAGAGGGTCTTAACTTTTATAGTGTGCATCCTTGTGACATATAGAAAGCTGCAAACACCAGTTAGGGAAGTATCTGATCTTTCTAATAGAAATTTCAAAAGTTTAAGCATTTTCAAGATGTGCACCCTAGTATGATTTCATTGATTGACGTATGCTTCTAGTAGTTTATTAGACATCACAGACGTGCTAGTACTATCATCCTCTTCCAGTCACTGCTGCCTGAGCCCTCGGTGTGGTGTCTAATTATGCAATTAGATCAATTTCACTGTGTTCAAGAGGGACACCAGACAATAACCCCCATCCCTCAGTGTTCCCTACTCAAGCAGCCAATTCTAGTGGATTGGGTTTAAGAGCTTGTGTCCAGACTCATTGCTCCTCTGCAATTGGCTAGATTAGTGGTTCTCAACTGGTGAGTTGTGACCCAAAAAACGATTTGCAGGTCCACAGAGGAAAACAGTGCTAAACGCAAATAAAATGCAACTAACATCATAATCATGCATTGATTGGCAAAATAAATAGGCTTAACAACTTTTAAAGGGGAATAAAATGACGGTGTCTCGTTAATACTTGATTTGGCAAATTTTTAGGCATACACGGTTCATAATAATAATACTTTACAGTGTTTGGGGACATTTTTGTTTACTTTTGTGCGATGTACAATTTTGGTAGTGTTGGGTTGCCATTTAAAATGCGATGTAAATGCATGTGGGTCATGAAGGAAAACCAGTGTAAAAACACTGATCTAGAAACCACATTGCATTTCTGATCAAGTGCTATTCTATTTCCAACTATGTGGAGAAGCTTGTTGAATGTATAAATCATTGCAAAACTTTTTGTCCACCTTATTTGGCACATTTTGTTTTATCAAGTATTGATGTGTTGCTGATTAATTGCACTTGCATTCTTTTAAGTCATGTTGCTAGTTTCTGTTTGATAAAATAAAACTTAACAGGCCATATCATTAGTTGAAAATTCATCCAACATAATGACAGAATCATAATAGACATTCGGATGTATTTCATATATGTGTATTCTGATTATTCTTTTCTTAAGTCTATAAATCAAAATTACATATACTCTATTTTTTAAAACGTTTTATTTTGTTATACCATTTATGATTGGTATTGCCATACATAACTGATATTCTGTGTGCGCTCTGCCAATCATTATTTCATTTGCACTTTGTGATATATCATTTGAATTTTTGTGACATGATTGTGTGAAAATTGATAAAAAGCTTTTGCAAAATAATTGTGCTAGATATTACTTCCAGACCAGTTTGCATTTGCACAGATATAAATGGTAATTCAAATCAAAGTGTAGTTTGCTTTTAAAATAGCACTTTGGAGGGAAAGTCCAAGAGGCTCCAGTTATAACAAGCTTTTACTTTTGCACGGTTGCTTGGCCCATTGAGCCATGAAGGGGCTCCACAGGTTCAAAGACAGTGCTGATACATGTAATACTAACACAAACGACAGACATCCAACTTGTTCATTTTATTGTTTATTACATCAACACTTACATGTTCAATCCACACAGTTTAATTAAAGATGCTTCTATCAATGTACATTTAATCTGCCCAATAAAAACAACAACATCACCACACATGAAACACCCTGAAATTGAAGTTGCAATTATTGATTCGACTCAGACTTCACTAGTTGTAAGCACTTTGTTTTAATGGATTTATGAATGATTAACAGAAATTTGTTCTGCTTGGGTTTCATGAATAAGGTCCAATGACATAACAGTGAACAAAGCATAGATGCATACAAACCTCAAGATATTCATTCAGGGCTTTTGAAATCCACCTTTTAATCCTGTTAAAATAAGTAAATCCAACGTGAATAAAAGGCTTTAACACAAAATTGTAAATTAAAATAGCTCAATAACAGTCTGGTCAGTGATTTGAGTTGACATCATTGCTGATCAGCAGTCTAACGCGTTTAAAACATCATTCCAGATAAACACACACAAATAGATATTGTCTTGTACCTTTAGTCACTGACGAACTCCACTGTGAACATCAGTAATTCTAATGGATAAAAATAAATCAATGAGTTTACATAATTAAACATGAGAAGGCCTTAAGTGCATTTGAAAACAATACTTTCAACACAAGTACATTCAAACAAAAGCTGAGATCAGTCATATTGCTGTCACGTGTTCATGAGCACGGCCACGTGTTCAAAACGCTAAAATCAACAAACAGGACCATAATTTGAAGCTCGTTCCAATTCCTTTATGTAATTAATTGCTTTCATAATTGTAGCGTTAGATAAGGCTGTTTGTCGACAGATATACTCACCTGATCCAGTCTGATCATATAATCAGCCTCCGCTGACAATGAGAGCTCATTTGTGTTTACCAAACCAACGATGTTCAATCTATATGTTGCATTGATAATTATATCAAGCACTTCTTTCATCTTAACGTCCGCTTGTAACTTCACTCGAGATCTTCACAGCCTGCGTAGTCAGTACCCCCTGAACCGAGGCGTGGAAGTTGGAAACATGGCTTCATTTCTTCAGCGCTCTACTGTGTAGGTCGACATCTGCAGACACGAAGCAACATGCGCCACCTCACGTATAAGCATAATTACTGCAGCCACTAAACACTCCAACTGCAAACAGGAAATTCAGACAAATAAATGATAATGAATTGTATTATTAATAAAATTACAGACGAGGATGTGAATCAAGGTAGAGTAAAAATCATTTGAATATATATAAAATATAAACGTTGAAATAAACATTAGTATTTAAGTTGTTCAATTTGATGGTTTCTTCACAATTCAGCAAGTGGTTATTGGTTAGAGGAATATTCCTGGGTTCAATACAAGTTAAGATCAATCAACAGCATTTGTGGTATAATACTGACTTACACAAAAATTAATTTAGATTTTTCTTTTTAAAAAAAGAAGCGAAATCGGTTCCCTTATGCCTTGGTACACTTGATATTGTGCAGCTACACATATGGGAGTGCCTTCTTACACGGCCAAGTTGAAACCTCTGTACAATAATGCCAATATTCTAATATTAGATATGGTGTTTGAGCCCCGTCTGTTTGGGCGCATAACTGTCCGCTATTAAAACAGGTGCACAGACACTGTTTCCTCAATTTCTTCCTTCAAGACAGTAATCATCTCTTGTCTAGAAGCCCTCTACCCTTTGCCTTTGATATCAGTGGTGGGCCATGCATTTTAAGTCTAGGCCTTCAGTGCGATTCATGCCATTAAGAAAATACAGTTTCACAATGAATAAGACCCTTTGCTCATCATACACTATATCGCAGCTAACTAATAATACCAATTGACATTTTAAAAACATGTCAACGCACGAAAGCCAGAACTTGAAACGACAAATAATGCTCAAGCAACCCTAATTTTAACTGTAGCATGACTGTTTTGTGAAATGAATGTCTCCCGAACAGACATTCAAAATCATAATGTTTCATATGAATCTACCAAGGAGGTCTATAATACCTATTCCAATAATACCTATGGGATATTCCTACTTGATATCTCCAACAATAAATGCATTCCATTCCCTGATATTCAGAACTGCAACGCTCCTATTAGCTTAGCAGGGGTTTGACTCTTATTAGAGATGTCTCCTAGCAACCCAACTGATAAACAATGCTGCAGCGCTAGCATTTGTGCTTCAGGTTATTGATTATCAAAAGAGATTATAATGTTTTATACACCTGTTTCTGCAGGTGTTTGTTAAACAAGCTTTAATATCATGTAATGTGGAAACAAACTCATTTATTGATATTACTTAATAAAGTGAATGTTTATCACTTACTTTGAATATCTAGTTGAGAATTTCTGCACAAGGCTACAAGTTGTAATTCTAACTTCAAGATGCATTCCATTGCACTTTTCCTAGTAGGATGTTGTAAAATCCAACTTTCCGAGATGAATGGAACGCAGCACTACTTTTCAAAACTTGATCTGACACTGATCAAGCAGCCTAATTTACACTTAGAAAACTCCTGATGTTGCTATAACAATGCAAAAAGCACTTACCAATTTACTCGAAGTGAAAATCAGTCCTCCTTTCATGTCTAATTAATTAAGCAATCACACGGTCATGCAGAACATCTTGTGTTTTTAAATCCATAAAGATCTCTTTCTCAACAGCGATAGCGTCAGTGATGAAAGCCGACTCGTCAGCAAGATCTCGCCTCTTCGCTTTCAAATTACGTGCATCGCTTGACTACGTCACTCAAGGCCAGCTTGAAGGAATCGACCGGGACAAATCCTAAAGATCACACCCACCAAGGACAAATATGATTGGCTGATGAATCTGACAATCTGAAATTATATGTGCATTCATTTGCACTTTTGAGGGATTCTGTGGAAATTCTGAAGGCCTGAGGGGTTGAGTTCA
Source organism: Xyrauchen texanus (assembly GCF_025860055.1). NCBI lineage: Eukaryota > Metazoa > Chordata > Actinopteri > Cypriniformes > Catostomidae > Xyrauchen > Xyrauchen texanus. The sequence goes on from NC_068283.1 coordinate 1,867,227, forward strand.
GACTTATGCTCTGCTTCATGCTTCAGGCTTCGGGCATGCGATTTGTGAAACCGCTGTCACGCTTGTAAGCATCAAGGAATAAATTCTGACTGGATAAACTTTTAGTTTGTCTCTATTTGTTTGTAGATGAATTAGGAGTGGAAAGCGATTAAAAATACATACAAAAAAATACAAAAGGTGATTGAGAATGGAAGAATAAAAAAATCTTAATTTATTTGGCATGTTAGGACAGCAGAGAAGGCTTTCCTGGCCCTGAGAATTTCCCACTGGTCGATATACAAGAGGCTGTAATCTTCATGACAGTAGACTCTCTGCTCCCCTGCAGTGCTCCGGCGAACATCTCACTGCCTCACCACTTGACACTTCTCTGGTGAACGGGCCTTAGCATCCTGATTCTCCACAGCACGTTGGCAGGTGTAGAGTATCCTTTAAAAGCAATTGTAATTTGTGTGATCTAAATATAAATCATTTAAATATAAATATATATATATACCTATATATCTAAAAGAGCCAGTTACATGTTCACGTCTTTTTCAAGATGTCGTTCCGTAAGTGTTCATTGTGCGAGAGACACCTCCCGCCATCAGACCAGCATGAGAGCTGTGTTTTCTGTCTGGGCCTCGCCCACGCAGAGTCAGCTCTCATGGAGACAGACTGTCCTCACTGTGAGGACATGAGTCTCAAGTCGCTTCGCTCACGAATCGCCCTCATTCTGAGCAACGATTCAATATCGCGCGCCCTTCGGGTAATGCAGAAGAGGTGGGTGACCTCTTCTGCATTACCCGAGGATTCACACAAGGAGGGGCCGCGAGGATGAGCAGGACGAATTTGAGGTGGACCTTGTGCCGACACATGCCCCGTGAGCCCCTTAATCTCCCTGAAGCGCATGTTTCCCAATACGCTATGTGCGAGATGAACTCCGGCCCTCTGAAGGAGCGGATTATGCTACCTCTCGCAGGGCCTTTGAACTCTGTTGATTTGGGCATGCTCTCTGTTAAGACCGCACTACTGCTGGCTCTGGCCTCAGTAAAACCGGTAGGTGACCTGTATGCACTATCAGTCGACAATTCTTGTCTGAAGTTTGGCCCCGGTCTTTCAAGAGCTACTGTCAAACCCAGGAAAGGCTATGTACCCAAGGTCCTAACCACACCCTTCAAAGCACAGGTGGTTCACCTTCAGGCCTTCTTCCCTCCATTTAAGTTCCCTCCATTTTAATCTATCTATTCAATACACTATCGAATAATACAAATAAGTAGATGGTATGCACTAATAAAGACTTATTTGTTCTTTCTTTCTCTCTTCAGAGTTTAAGGCCTCATGGGAGAATGCCACCCCCAACCTCAGAGAGTGCATTTTAAAATAGGAGCACTTAGCCGCCTTTTCATCATCAGGCTGACCATTTCTGAACACGGTGAGTAATGGTTCAAATAGCATTTCCACTTGAGCGTAGTCCGGTGTGCTCTTCGGTTTGGGTTTTTCAGCACGGGTAGCCAACCATACTCAAAAGTGCTGATGGTCCACCTGTAGTACTTAGTGACTTACGATTGGTCACTCGCTGAGTTAGTCCATTCTTATTCTGATTTCGTAGCACCACAATAGACCTTTTTCACGCTCTGTGTTTTGGAACGCAGAAGTAAACGTTTGCTGGGTAAACTTCGACAGCAATGAATGGGAGATCACAACGAATATAATTTTCACTTTCCCATTTGCTCCAAGACCAAAAGATAAAATCCACTATTATGTTTGAATGACTTTCCAGAACAGGAGAAAAATAGGTGGATTACGATAGTAAAATGGGAGAAGATGCTAATTTACTGTCATTCTCTCAGCAGATGTAATCGAAACCCCCCTCACAGCTGTGGTAATTTTTAAAACTAATTCCAGAGTAATATAACACAAAGCAAAATGTTATAAATGTATTCATAAATTGTTCAAAATGTATATATCCAGTCAGGGGGTCCAGAGCACCTTGCTACGGCCCTGGACATAGGCCACTGGAATGACTGTTAAAAAGACAATTTAAACAACTTTACAGCTCAAATAATACAAAAGTTTAACATAAGAGTTAATGTAAGTGCTTTTATAAAATTATAAGCATTGCTTTTCTGGTTTTAAACCCTCCAAAAATTGACCTTTTTGGCTTCCATTGTTAAAAAATTATTTTTTTATATTTTTTATAAGAGAAGGAGGGAAGAGTATAAATAAATTTTTGTGGTAATCAACATCTCACTAGTCTCTGTGACGTCACTAAACTCTGTAAACAGCAAACATAATGCGAGGGCGGGATTTTAAAATAGGAGGTGTCTGGCAGAAAATTTGATCAGACAATCAGAATAATATTTCTGTTTATCAATTTGCGCCTATAGGTTGAAACGGACTATATTGATATAACATGACACTTGTCAGCTGAGGGTGCTATTTCGCTAATGTTACTATTATTTACTGAGTGACGAAGCACTGAGGAGAATTCCAGAAAGTCACTGAAATAACTCAGGGTTTCATGTTGATAAATTCAAACCAATCCAATCTGTCTTAAATGGTACCATGAAGCTTATCAAAATTCTCTGTCAATTTAGGCTTCAATCCTGACTTTAAAATTAGATTACGCCATCGCGCACATGAATGAGTGACGTTTGCAGCGCACAACCAATCGTGTGAGAGAACGCGATTCACTTCTCGCGAGACTCAGCGGAATTTTCAGTAGTGTACCTCTCTGTTGAAACCTGATGATTATGAAAATAAGAATTTAAATTAATTTAAACTGTGCACAAAACATTGTTTTAAATGTATTTACACTTCTCAAGAGTTCAGCATGAAATCATGAAGACTTAAAACATGATTTACACAGTACAAGTGATAACTGTAAATTATGAAGCAATTAAAGACATTTATACAACAATAAGAAACAGCGGCAGCTACGAGAACTGTTTTGCTGCAAACTAATTAAAATAAATAATAATAATAATAATAATAATAATAATAAACAAAAAAACATAGCGGTCGACCTATTAAACATTAATGTTGGCGAAAGAGGTGTAATATTAATGTTGCATTAAGCTTTGTAATGTTGCCTTTTACTTGTAGTAAGCTACGGAAAAACTTTATAGTGTTATTAATTTAAAAACGACGCATTAATTCAGTATACTCTCAGTAGTCCTAAACCGTTGCAGTCCCTAACATTAGTACGAGTGAAGACAAAATAATGCTCGTTTACAGTCATTCAAACTTCATGATGTGCTTCACTGAAATATGGCGCGCATTTCTTCTGAGCGTCTATTTCCATGGTGACTCGTGGATTCGGCGCTCTGCTGAGAATGCATTTCTGTGTTCAACGTGAACGCACACAAACTCTGAGGATGCGTTCCATTCCGAAGGGCTCATTCCAATGCCCTAATCCCTTCAGAGGTTTGCCCTCCACAGTGTGAGAGCTTCGGAGGATTGAAGAGTGTTGGGCTCAAAAATATCGGTAATTCGGAACGCACTTGCGTCATCAAGCCAAAGGAGCCGCTGTCGCACAACTCTAATGAACATCACCTGCACCTAAACAGAAAACTTTATACATGATTTTGCCTTACTAATACCTATTTTCAGGATGCAAAACGAAATGCTTACTGAAGAAATGTAAGCTTAATGTTTAAATATTTTTTTTATATATAAAAGTATAAGTACAAGTGTATTTATATACACCACTATATGTTAAATTATGAAATAAATAAAATGCCAATGTGTATATTTTTTTTATTTCAACTCCTTTATTAGAATGAAAGAGCAAGCGAATTTACAGGAAAATAACACAAACAAAAGTTAGTTTCAAACAGACAGCCAGGGGTTTAAATGTTTTCTTATCAAATATAGCCTTTATAAACCACAGATGTTTGTTTATAGAACTAGAGGGTGTTTAGAGGTGCAGCTGGTTTAATTTACAATGACCCTGTAGATTTATAATGTATGGTCCGTTTCCGGTCCGCTTGGCATTGAAGTGTCCATCAGTTGAACCCTAAGGAAACGCCCCTTTTGAAGTGCCCTTTGAAGCAGCTATTTATGAGCCTTTCGGTTTGGATCGACCCTTCAACAAGGCGGACACGATCATTCCCCATTAGAAGTGTCCTTCAGAGGCGGATTTATCCCGTTTGGGACCAAGACCGTAACCATGTCTTGAACATTCATTCCTTTACAATATACACACATTCAATCTTTATCTTAAGCCTGATATGCTGAAAACTGCTGCGTTAATGGTTTCACATTCAAAATTATGAATGGCATATGAATCACATACTGTATGCAATGTATTTTTAACTCAAAATTGCAAATTTAGCCAAATGGTGAATATTTTGCACCACTCGAAATTATTGTTGGTCAGCACAGCATTTCAATCATAAAATAATGGATAGATATTGCATGTTTAGTTATATGCTGACATCTTACATGACACGAACACTCTTATCCTGAACTGCTGACACTGATGTGTGTGTGCTGCATGGCGATGGAATAATCCATGAGGTTACTGCCAGTGTTGCCAAATCTCCCAAGACAAATAAGCAACTGCAACATCAAAAACAAGCCCAGTATTATAGCCTGTTATGCAGTGGTGGAAAGGGTCCTGATTTTTTTTACTTATGTAAAAGTACAGCTACTGAAGAAATCAAGTAGAAGTACTCAGAAATATTATGACTCAAGTAAGAGTAATTAAGTAGTTTGCCAAAATACTACCCAAGTAATTAAGTTAGAAGTTACTTTATGAAAATTATATTATATATACATACGCTTCCATTTTTAGAACACAAAGACATTTTTGTTCTTGAAAAAATGTATTCCTTCCTTTCACCAAGGATGCATTAAATTGATAAAAAATAAAATCAAAATCAGTCAAAATGTTTAATTGCAAATTATTATTACAGTTTGAAATAATTGTTTTATTCATTTTTTCTTTACCCATGCTAATTTGCTTCTCAATAAAATGTTCTTATTATTAGAACAATTGAAAATGGTTGCACACCATATGGAGATCACAATACAGTGGGGTTTTCCCCATTTGCAGAGGTATTGAGTTCTTTCAAGTTACTTTACACTTGCAAGTCAAATTTTAGTTTTAAAAAGACAAAAAGAAACACATTTCTCCTGAAATTATATTTCTTCTAAAGTCTGTTGTTTTAGAGAGATGTAGGCTATTCTATTCCATGCATTACTGTTTTGAAAAAAATATCTCTAACAGGATAGAGGGAAGTGGATGTGGCCAGATGCACAACAAAAGAAAGTAAATCAGTCTCTAGTTTGAGAAACAGTCTCCTCACAGGTCCTAAACTAGCCGCTTCTAAATGCCAAAGACCTGCACTTCTGCAAGAGGATTCAATTTAATTCAATAGAAATAGCCATTTGTAACATTCTAAACGTCTCTAAATCATCTCAACTACATTATGTGCATTGTGACTGAAACACATTCCTATTTCAGGTTTATTCTCATTCACATATGTCCCAGTATTTTGGCTATTAAGTTAACATACTGTACAAAACTAATATAATGCAATATCTCAGAGGAGGAAAAAAAGTTCAGTGAAAAGTCAAAAGAAGATCGCAATGCAATTGTTAGTATATCAGATATTATTAATAAAACTCATTGTATGGGCATTTTCTGTCCCCATATTTAGAATTTTGTAGATATTTTTGTCAATATTGGTGGCATCGTTTTAAACAAGTCACTGTTCATTTCCAACAGTATTGACACTGAATCTTTCTAAGGTATTTATAAAGCTTGTTTTAGACATATAGTAGCAAGTAAACAAGATATCCCCACATATATGTCAAACTACATTGTGTTAATGTTTGACACAGTTCAAACATTGCCTAACTTAAAAACAAGTGAAGTTTGATCAGTGGTTAAAGGTGTTCAGACGGTTCCCTCGTACCTGAATACATTTCAGTCTTTCCAGAATAAAATTAAATATGCAGAATATCACAGTATTTCAGTTCTTGAATAGTGACAGGGCAGAAAGTCTTGAAGAAGCTAGAGAAGAGAGGACACCGGCGGCAGTTAATACTGTCATGTATTTACCTGTAATTCCCATTTTTGCCCACTAGATGTCCCTAGTTCTCTGTTGTGCCCTGTTTTCCCGCCATTTTTATCATCATTGTTTTCACCTGTGTCTTGTTTGGTACTATGTATTTAAGTTACCTCAGTTCCCTTGTTTGTCACTTGGTTTTCGAATGTGCTAGCCACCAGTCCCTTGTGTTGCTCTCTCAGCCTGCCCTGTAACTAGGAGGAGTGAATTCTAAGTTTTTTCCCTTGCTGGACTTACAGAGCTTTGTTTTGGATATCTCCTCTTCAAGTTGTCTTTATTGGTTTGAGAAGATTTGTATTCTGTTTTTTCCCCTTGTGCCAAGTTGACTCTTTTGGGACATTACTTTTTATTATTAAATTTTTTGGCTCATCTTACGTGCTGTGTTTGTCTTCCTTCTGGGCCCAACTTACTGCTCTGTGGCTCAGTGGATAGTCAGTGCCACTCTCTCACCAGAGACCCGGGTTCGAGACCGGCTCGTGACAGGAAAACCAAGTCAACATGGATCCAGAGACAACCAGCACTTCTGAGTACTCCAACTGGCTTGAAGCTAGTGTGCAGATTGTGAATCAAGAGGAACTGCTGACCAAACATTCAGAGCTGTTGGCTGAGATTCTCCCTGCTCTAAAGCAAGTTTTTGAGAGGCTGGCAGTGCCTGCTCCTTCTGCCCCTGTTCCTCCGTCAGTCAATGTCCAGCAGCCAATGTCTGCCATTGAGCCGAAATTACCTCCACCCCAACGATTCTCAGGTAACCCGAGTGCATGTAGAGGCTTCTTGACACAGTGTTCCTTAACTTTTGATCTTCAACCCTCCAGTTTTCCCACTGATCGCTCAAAGATTGCTTATGTGATCACTCTGCTCTCTGGTACTGCCCTGGACTGGGCCACTGCTGTATGGGAGGCACAGAGCCCCTGCTGTGCTAGTTTCCAGACTTTCACAGATGAGTTTCGGTGGACTTTTCATCACCCCCCTCACCAGTCGGGAGTCCTCCAGACGTCTTCTCTCCCTGCACCAGGGACAACGTAGTGTGGCAGAGTACGCCATCCAGTTCTGTACCATAGCTGCAGAAAGTGGTTGGAACAAAGAGGCTCTGATGGCCAGCTTTTCTTCTGGGCTCTCAGATGATATCTTGGATGAGCTCGCTACACGAAAACCAGCCGTGAATCTTGAGACCCTCATCGAGCTCTCCATTCGCCTGGATAATCGTCTTCGAGAGAGGGCACTCAACCGCAGGTCAGCTAGACCCATCTATCAAACCCCAATACTTGACTCTCCCTCTGACCAAGAACCTCCTGAGCCTATGCAGGTAGGCCGAGCCCGGATCACCCCAAGAGAACGAGATCGACGCATGCGGGAGCACTGCTGCTTGTACTGCGGCGGAACCGACCACTTCCGAGTGACTTGTCCTGTTCTACAGGGAAACGCTCGACACCATGCAGGTCAGGGAGGACTGTAACGGGAGCTGCCCTCACCTCCCTATCGTTTAACTCTGGTCTTTTTCTACCCGTTACCCTCAAGTGGAACTCTCACAGTCACCCTCTACAGGCTTTTGTGGACTCGGGAGCAGGTGGAAATTTCATGGATACCACCTGGGCCAGCAAACATGGAATCCCATCTGGACTCCTACCTGTACCCATTGCAGTTACAGCCTTGTATGGAAGACCCCTAGGCGTGGAAGGCGTCACCCGGGCCACAGATCCTCTTTCTCTCTCAGTCCATCATCACCAAGTGAAGCTGACTTTTCATCTCATCCAGTCCCCGGAATTTCCACTCATTCTTGGTCACCCCTGGCTTCAACTGCATAATCCACAGTTTGATTGGACAACCGGATCCCTTATTCAATGGGGCCTAACTTGTCAAACCACCTGTTTACACTCTGACTCTCCTGTCTCACCTCCCAAGTTCCCAGAGTCCATTGACCTCTCGAGTCCCCAGTGTGTACCATCAACTTAAGCTGGTATTCAGTAAGCAGAGAGCCACAACACTGCCACCCAACCGCCCATATGACTGCGCTATTAACTTGTTCCCTGGTACCTGTCCCCCCAGAGGCCGGATTTTCTCCCTGTCGGCTCCTGAGCGTGCAGCTATGGATGAGTACATCAAGGAGGCCCTTGCTGCTGGTTTCATCCGTCAGTCCACGTCACCTGCAGGAGCCGGTTTTTTCTTTGTGGGGAAGGACAGGGGTCTCCGGCCCTGCATTGACTACCGTGGATTAAATAGCATCACCATCAGAAACCGGTACCCCTTACCACTGCTGGGAACAGCGTTCGAGTTGTTGCAGGGAGCATCTGTCTTCACCAAGCTCGATTTGCGCAACGCTTACCATCTCGTACGCATCCGGCAAGGCGATGCAGTCTTCCACTCATTCAACACACCCACCGGTCACTATGAATATGAAATGATGCCCTTCGGCCTGACCAATGCTCCAGCGGTGTTCCAGGCCTTGATTAATGATGCTCTCCGGGATATGCTCAACATCTTCGTGTTTGTCTACCTGGATGATATCCTGATCTTCTCGAGTTCCCTGCAAGAACACATTGAGCATGTTCGACTAGTGCTCAAACGCCTTCTGGAGAATCATTTGTATGTCAAGCCAGAGAAATGTGAGATCCACACCACTAAGGTGCAATTCTTGGGATTCATAGTGGAACCCGGCCATATGCTCATGGACCCCAGCAAGGTCAAGGCTGTGTCAGAATGGCCCACCCCAGCCTCAGTCAAAGAGGTCCAGCGATTTCTCGGCTTTGCCAATTTTTATCGAAAATTCATCAAGAATTTCAGCTCTGTGGCGTCAGATCTCTCAGCACTCACCAAGGCAAGCCACACCTGTTTCCAGTGGACCCCAGGAGCCGAGGCCGCCTTCGCCAAGCATCTGTTTACCTCCGCACCCATTCTCTCTATGCCTGACCCTGAAGTTCCATTTGTCATGGAGGTGGATGCCTCAGATGTAGGAGTGGGAGCTGTGCTTTCTCAGAGAGGAAAGGATGAGCGACTTCACCCTTGTGCTTTTTTCTCCCATCGCCTTACATCAGCCGAGATGAATTATGATGTGGGGGACCGGGAACTCTTGGCAGTAAAACTTGCACTGGAGGAGTGGAGACATTGGCTTGAGGGTTCTACTCATCCTTTTCAAGTTCTTATGGACCACAAGTACCTTGAGTACATACAAAAAGCTAAGCGTCTGAATCCCTGTCAGGCCAGGTGGTCACTTTTTTTTTAACCACTTTGAATTTACGCTTACTTATCGTCCAGGGTCCAAGAATCTCAAGCCAGATGCCCTGTCTCGAATCTTTGCCCCTTCTGTCCAAGAAGATTCTGTAAGATCCATCATCCCCGGAAACAGGATTGTGGCCCCGGTGCGGTGGAAGATCGTGGATGTGGTCAGACAGGCTCAAGTCTGAGAACCTGATCCGGGCAATGGCCCCCCTGGCTGTCTGTTCGTTCCCCACTCTGTCCGCTCAAGTTCTCCAGTGGGCTCATGCATCTCCTCTCACCTGTCACCCGGGTTATGGTCGCACCTTCGAGTTTCTCCTAAGGCGGTTCTGGTGGCCTACGATTAAGGAAGACACCGAGACTTTTGTTAAGGCCTGTACCACTTGCAACCAGAGCAAGGCTTCTCACCGTGCTCCTCAGGGCCTTCTGTTTCCACTTCCTAACCCTCGACGCCCCTGGTCTCATCTCTCCATGGACTTCATCACAGGCCTCCCGTTATCCCACGGTAATACCACCATTTTTGTCATTATAGACAGATTTTCCAAAGCTTCCAGATTCATTCCACTTCCTAAACTACCCTCCGCTAAACAGACAGCTGAATTGGTCATTGAACATGTTTTTCGAGTCTTTGGTTTTCCCCAGGACATTGTCTCTGATCGAGGACCCCAGTTTTTTTCCCGGTTCTGGAAAGCCTTCTGTCTGCTGGTGGGATCGACAGCGAACCTGTCCTCAGGATTCCATCCTGAGTCCAACGGACAGACGGAGAGAGTTAACCAGGAGCTGGAAGCAACCCTGAGGTGCATGGCTGCCAGCAATCCATCCTCCTGGTCGTCATTCATTGAGTGGGCCGAGTATACCCACAACACCCTGAAATCCTCCGCTACAGGCATGTCACCCTTCGAGTGCCAATTTGGATTTATGCCCCCCCTCTTTCCTGAGCAAGAAGAAGTTGGAGTCCTTTCAGCCCTGAGATTCGTCAGGCGGTGTCGGTCAACCTGGTGGAAGGCCCGGTCCAAACTTCACCGGACCTCGCAAACCTATCAGCGACAGGCCAATCACCATCGCAGACCTGCTCCTTCCCTTTGCCCGGGTCAAAGAGTATGGCTCTCCACGAAGAACCTGCCATTACAAGTGGAATCCCGTAAGCTCTCCCAATGGTTCATCGGACCATTCCGCATTGCCAGGAAAGTCAACCCAGTTACTTACTGGTTGTACCTACCTAGGTCATTATCCCACGTTTCATGTGTCTCTCCTAAAACCTGTTTTGTCTTCTCCCTTTGCCCCCCCAGACAGACCTCCTCCACCACCCCGTATTATTGATGGACAGCCGGCCTACACAGTCCATCGGATACTGGACTCCTGTCGGGTACAACGGTCCTTGCAGTATCTGGTGGATTGGGAAGGCTACGGTCCTGAGGAGCGCTCCGGGGTTCCTGCCAGAGACATCCTCGACCCTGAGTTGATTCGAGAGTTCCGCGCTCGCAGACCGGGTTGTCCTGTGGGGAACGTCAGGAGCCGTTCCTAGTGGGGGGGGTCCTGTCATGTATTTACCTGTAATTCCCATTTTTGCCCACTAGATGTTGGTTTGAGAAGATTTGTATTCTGTTTTTTCCCCTTGTGCCAAGTTGACTCTTATGGGACAATACTTTTTATTATTACATTTTTTGGCTCATCTTACGTGCTGTGTTTGTCTTCCTTCTGGGCCCAACTTACTGCTCTGTGGCTCAGTGGATAGTCAGTGCCACTCTCTCACCAGAGACCCGGGTTTGAGACCGGCTCGTGACAAATACATGCTGTTAGGATACAACGTGATTTTACTCCAATGAAGGGGAGGATGGGGTAGGATAGGGATTTGTGGGTGGACGAATTACACAACAGCACTGATATTATTGTGAGGCTGTGAGTAGACAGTGTCAATCAATCCATTGGAGGAAACAGTGAACATAAATGTAAAAAAACAAAGTCGTTTGTCAGATTTTCCTAACAAGTAACCATATTTCTTAAAACAAGCCCGAAAAACCGCAACCCGTGATTTGTTCAAGCGACTTAATAAAAAGCAGCAACTCTGGTTCCCACCTAGCTTCTTGAACTTGAGTCCCGCCTTCATTGATTTGATTGGCTATCTCAAATGACATTGCCGAGCAGTGTTGGACTACTGTGCAAGCTAAAATCTTTTACTTTTTTTAAACCATTATGTTATTCCTGCAACAACTTATGCAATGCTTGGGTTAATCAAACGGGAGTTCAGGGTTTATGTCATGGTAAAACTTGCTTTCTGGAATACCCCTGTTTTTTTTATGCCTTTTATCTTGAAAAAAAGATACATTGTAGGGGATGTAGAATGCAGAGTCAGCCTAATTCATCAAAGTAAAAAAATGAATAAGAACAAGTTGTTTAAATAAATTAACAATATAAAATAGATACACTTAAATGATAGCAGAGAAAAGACTCAATTATGTTTCTAATGTGTCCGCTGAATTTTTTTATCACCTTGTTAGATGTAGTGCAGACTAACTAACAGAGAAGCACTGCTACTCTGTGACCCAGTACCTTTAGAGGGTGGGGTTTGGGGAAAAGGAGGTGTATCTAGATCGAAGGCTAAAAAGGGAGGAAGTTCCAGAACATCACTTACCTTACAGCACTTTTCAACAAACATTTGTTTCACCATGATCCATAGACAACAAGCAAACTGAAGTAAATGTATCCTTGTAAATGTATCCATGGACAACAAAGCCATTGTCAAGACTGAACGACTTTTCTGTAGAGACATGCTTTTGGTTTTGTCCACGAAGTACATTTATCTTGAACATTTAACTTTTTTGTTTTGTTTATTTAAATATATGATTCAATTATTTCTTTATAATTATTATTAATTGAATAATTCATTATAATTTAATACATAAAAAAAATATTTATTTGGACAGATTTCAGCTCAAAGACTGGAAAGATGTGTTGTGCATTGAGATGATCACACAGGCTAATTTGCATGTCTCAGGTCCATAGGTCCACAGAACCAAAACGAAACTAAACACAATTGGAAAATAAATGTATCTTTATATCTTCTATTTATTTTAGTTCAATTGGTAACGTGTTCCCGAGTTGAGAGCCTTTACAGCCCAAAGCCCTTTGCTCGTGTCCTTCAATGAGTCAATTCTGCAATTACGTGGTTGTTACGACCATGTCTAGTGAGGCTGCAACATAAAACTGGAACACAAAATGAAGTCTTTTTGAGTGGAAGCAACAACTTCAGAGGTGTATTCCAGAAAGCAAGGTTATCTTACCATGACATAAAACATGAAATCTCGGTTGATTAACCCAAATCTTGCTTACTCGCGGTATATGGATTCCAGAGCACCTGCGCGGGGTTATGCCGAGTTTACATGATTTTAGGCCCGCTTTTCACTCGCCAACAATTTTGTGGAGATCGGCAACAAAAGCCCTAAATCATAGGCAAATCAGTGCTCGCTTCCTTGAGCGACGAACGCAATGTATGAATTATCAAAGACACGATCTGGGAGAAGCGCCGACCCGTCGCAGATTCCTCGTGTAATTTGAAAACTCTACGACTTCCATGACAAGACTGACAGTTGTGTAATATGAACGTCACAATCCGATGTCTTTGAAAGTCGTGTAGTGTGTAGAGACATAATTTCACTCAACCATGCATTTGAAACTCAGAGTTTGTGCGCTTTCACGGTGAACTCAAAGGCATTCTCAGCAGATCGCTGAATCCACGAGTCACAATGGAAACAGATGCTAAGAACAAATGCCCTGTGGGAGACTAAATGACAGCATGTCTCATTTATTTTTTCAGATAATAAAGAGAGTACAACGAACAAGTCTGGAAATATGTGCATTTATATGTACAGTAGCCTACATGAATTAAAGAGATAAGAAATACAATCTCTAACCTCTATATCTGTGGTCTGTGAAATGATCACATATTATCTAGCTGGTGAAGAAGAATAACGAGTGATCAACTGCTTAAGCTTTTAATTACCTATATATTGATACTATGGAATGTCATTTTATAAATAACATTAATATTCATTGACTGAAGAAACTGTAAATAGAATGTGGGTGCTATAATAATTCTATTCTATGAAATGTATAGAATAAAACAATTTATTAGAAGGGCTAAATATAAATACATAAAGCCCCGTCTTCACAGTGAAGAGGGTGGGGAACTTTCGAATGTGTTCTTCATTAAAAAAATATTACAGTATTAAAACCTTCCATTAACAGAGAGCGAGAGAGAGAGAGAGAGAGAGAGAGAGAGAGAGAGAGAGAACAATGCAGGGATAGAACGAAACAAAAAGGACAACACAGCAACACGTATATGCAACAATACATCACAGGACGTAACAAGGTCTTCTGCTGTTGTAGCCATCTACATCAAGGTTTGACGTGTTGTCCATTCTGAGATGCTATTCTGCTCGCTACAATTGTTCAGAGTGGTTATCTGAGTTACCATATACTTTCTGTCAGCTCGAACCAGTCTGGCCATTCATTACCTGATGCTCCTGACCAGTATCTGCATGATTTTATGCAATGCACTGCTGCCACATGATTGGCTGATTAGATAATCACATGAATATGTACATGTACAGATGTTCCTAATAAAGTGCTCAGTGAGTGTATATGACAAGTATATTACACTTTGAAAACTAAGCAGGTTGTTGTTTTTTGTTGCTGTTGTATTTGTTTTGAAATATAAGAATGATGCCATCGATTTGGTTTACTGTCCATTATTTTTAAAGCCTGATTACATACTGACGTGATGTATTGTGGATTCACTTTTGAATCCAAACAAAGTTAAATCAATAAGAAATGTGAGATAAAATAATTGCATGCATAAAAAGCTGAGCTGTTGAAATGTACTGTCTGATCAGTTTAAAACTATTTAAGTTCATCTTTAATTTTTTTAAAGTTTCTTTATGTTTTTCAAATGTGAGTTGTGAATCTACAATAATACCAAACTTTACCTCCATAAATCCTTTATTCTTAAAACAGTGTGCTTTATTTTAATCTGTCCTAATTATTTTATAAACACAGAAAAATGTATTGTATGCGTAATAATAAAAAAATACATGCAAATCTGAAATATCAAACAAAATCTCTGTTTTCTGCATCACTGTGATATCCTAAAACGCTGTGCTCCACACAGTTTTCAACATGACTGAATATAATAAACTGTTTGATTGAATTAAAAATACCTTTCTCTCAGCGGCCACTGATGATAGCCATAGATACAGACCTCCTCACTTCAACAAAAAAGTCCCGTTTCCGGTCTAAGCTGAAGTGACGTGTTTCACAGCCCCGCCATCTGCGTGTTGTGCGCTTGTGCAGGAGAGTGCTGAGAAACGCTTTGAGCACGACCGATGATCAGTCTTGCGGCAGCACAATGAGTGAACCATCGCTATAAAGCACACACATCTGACGCGTTTCCCTGTGGATCATATCGTGTATATGTGTGTATGATGGCGTGGGGCGTGTGTAGTAGAGCTCTTGTGTGGATTATCACGGCGATTTTATGCTGCCTGATGATGGTGAGTGAAAACTGTTTACCCTCCTCCTGACCTAACAACACTAGTTTTCATGAGATTATTTATTTCATACTGGTGTAATAGCAGCTAATCGCTGGTCAATCATACTGATCGATCACACTCCTGATGTCTGTTCGCTTTGACATGTTGCAGTTTAAGTCTAGAACATGGCTGTGTCATTGAATAAATGTCTGATGTGATGTAATCGGAATATAAAGACAGTAAAGATATGTTTCGATTGAAACACGCGGTGCTGTTGTTACACATGATCTGAGCAGAAACATAAAGCAAATGGCCTTATGTGACACGGCACGTTCACAACTTTATAAACGACCAGTTGTGCCCGTTTTAATGTACAGTACTATGTCACATCACATACCGTACTGTCCTATCATCTGACCTACTTTACTATGCAACACATTATAGTTCTCATGTCAGTTCACGAGCATGTGTCTGTCTATACTAGTGTCACGATCAGTATTAGACAGGACTAGAACTCTATATCACAGAGTCAGGGTACTCAATCTGATAGCATGCACTAACTGATAGGGGTTGTAGGTTCAAAGCCCACAGGTGCTGACTCTTGAACTATCAACATTGTGGCTTTGATCACAACACTGAAGTTTAGGTTTCTCCAGGAGGACTGTATCTGTAATAAGCGAACTACTAAATAAAAAGCGATACGTCAATTACAAACTAGTTACTTAGTTTGTTGTGCTGGGTAATTTCTACAGATTTCCTGATTGGATTCTGATTCTTAAGGTCTTGATTCTATTCACATTTTGAAGAAATTCTCCATCAGCTAAATATTTAGGGGTGGGAATCACAAGGTAACAGGCGATTCCATATAATATCAATATTTAGATCACGATACAATATTATTGTGATTATTTTTGGTGTGTTGCGATTCAAAACTACAATATATTGCGATATTTCACTCAATGTTTCTCATTCGTCTTCATCGGACTTAAGAAATTGATATCCAAATCACCAAATACATTGTTAAATTAATATAAAAGTGCCAGTTTACAAAACAAAGCCAGTGTATTTCCAAATATCTATGTACAATGCAATAAAAAAAAAAATCCCATCACCACAATATTAATGTGGAAAATGTTTAATAATATTGATATTTTGTGTGCAAATATTGCTACAACATCACAAGGAAAAATATCACCATAATTTAAAATATAGATATTTTTTCCCCACCTCTACAGATAAAGCAGTTAATTATAAAGGTAAACTTTTTACTTGGTACATTACAAAAGTATTAATTTAACAAATTACATTTCATTATAACATTTTTGCTACCGTTTGTGTTACATTTTAGCATTTTAAAAATGTCATATATTTCATAAATAAATGGGTTCTCTTAAAATTGCATACAGTATGTTATATTGCATATACACCAATCAGCCACAACATTAAAACCACCTGCCTAATTTTGTGTAGGTCCCACTCATGCCACCAAAACAGCACCAAACTGCATCTCAGAACAGCATTCTGAGATGATATTCTTCTCATAAATATATGTGGTACCAACAATCATCTATGTGATTACCTTATCAGCCAGTTGTGTGGAATCAGTGCATTAAAATCATTCAGATATGGGTCAGGAGCTTCAGTTAATGTTCACATCAACCATCAGAATGGGGAAAAAAAACATGATCTTTGTTATTTTGACCATGGCATGATTGTTGGTGCCAGATGGGCTGGTTTGAATATTTCTGTATCTGCTGATCTTCTGGGATTTTCACACACAACAGTCTCTAAAATTTACTCCGAATGGTGCCAAAAACAAAAAACTTCCAGTGAGGGTCAGTTCTGTGGATGGAAATGTCTTGTTGATGAGAGAGGTCAACATAGAATGGCCAGACTGGAACTGACAATGTCTACGGTAACTCAGATAAGTACTCTGTACAATTCTGAATGCTATTCTGAGATGCTGGTTGGTACTGTTTTGGTGGTACGAGGGGGACCTACACAATATTAGGTAGGTGTAACACCGTTCAATGGAAAGGAGAAGGTGAGAACTGGCTTGACAACAAATAATCATTTAAGGATTAACTTAAAAAGATAAACACATGTTGGGCAGCTGCCTGTAATTTACTCTGTCACACTGCCGTCTCCGGTCACCTTTCCGGTCTTGGGCTTAATTAGGGGCTGGGTGTACAGAATCATGGCCCGGCCCCACCCTCCGCCCTGCCACAGCAGGTTTGAATGGTGTGTGTGTGTGTGTGTGTGTGTGTGTGTGTGTGTGTGTGTGTGTGTGTGTGTGTGTGTGTGTGTGTGTGTGTGTGTGTGTGTGTCTATACTGGTGGCCAAAAGTTTGGAATTATGTACATACTTTGCTCTTATGGAAAGAAATTCGTACTTTTATTCTCCAAAATGGCATTCAATTGATGACAATTTATAGCCAGGACATTAATAACATGAAAAATTACTATTAAAATTAGCATTTTTAAACTACTTCAAAGAGCTCTCATCACAAAAATGTCCACGTGCAGCAATGACAGCTTTACAGATCCTTGGCATTCTAGCTGTCAGTTTGTCCAGATACTCCGGTGACATTTCACCCCACACTTCCTGTAACACTTGCCATAGATGTGACTGTCTTGTCGGGCACTTCTCACACACCTTACAGTCTAGATGATCCCACAAAAGCTCAATGGGGTTAAGATCCATAACACTCTTTTCCAATTATCTGTTGTCCAATGTCTGTGTTTCTTTGCCCACTCTAACCTTTTTTCTTTTTGTTTTTCTGTTTCAAAAGTGTTTTTTTCTTTGCAATTCTTCCCATAAGTCCTGCACCCCTGAGTCTTCTCTTTACTGTTGTACGTGAAACTGGTGTTTAGAAGGTAGAATTCAGTGAAGCTGTCAGCTGAGGACATGTGAGGTGTCTATTTCTCAAACTAGAGTCTCTGATGTAATTCTCCTCTTGTTTAGTTGTACATCTGGTATTCCACATCTCTTTCTGTCCTTGTTAGAGTCAGTTGTTCTTTGTCTTTGAAAACTGTAGTTACACATTTGTATGAAATCTTCAGTTTTTTGGCAATTTCAAGAATTCTATATCCTTCATTCCTCAAAACAACGATTGACTGACGAGTTTCTTGAGAAAGCAGTTTCTTTTTTTTGTGCAATTTTTTTAAACTAATATTGACCTTAAGACATGCCAGTCTATTGCATACTGTGGCAATTTGATATAAAAGTGATTTTCTTGTACCACATTTGCAATTTAGCATGATTACTCAAGGATAAGGTTAAAGTACCAATTTCCTTCTGAAATGGCAAAATCTGTGCGTTATTCAAAACTTGTGTGTGTGTGTGTGTGTGTGTGTGTATATATATATATATATATATATATATATATATATTTATTTATTTATTTATTTATTTATTTATTTATTTGTTTGTTTGTTTGTTTGTTTGTTTATTTGTTTGTTTGTTTGTTTGTTTGTTTGTTTGTTTGTTTGTTTGTTTGTGTCATGGTTTTAGGGTCACTGTTTCGGTATGGTTTGTTATTTATGTTCAGAAAAAACTAAATTATTGCCAAATCCAAAGTAAAAATATTCTATTTGGTAACAAACACTTCAATAGATATGCCCTCACTACAAATCACCATAGTTTTACTGCAGTAACCATAGTTTAACCATGGTATTTGAAGTAAAAGCATAGTAACCACAATATTATCATGGTTACTGTCATGCTTACAATACTATAGTAAAACCATTGTTACTATATGGAATCTACAGTATTGTTTAATTTTATTTTTTCTACCCTTTCTACCCTACCCCAATTTGTTATATCCAATTCCCAATTTGCTCTAAGTCCTCATGGTGACTCTCCTCAATCCAGGTGGTGGAGGATGAATCTCAGTTGCCTCTGGGTCTGAGATAGTCAACCCACCTATCTTATCACGTTGCTCATTGAGCGCATTACCACAGAGCATTACCACAGGTGTGGGCCGCGTTTGGAGGCCCACACCATCCACCGTGGCATCTACACACAACTCGCCACGCTCCCCTCCGAGAGCGACCCACATTATAGCGACCACGAGGAGGTTACCCCGTATGACTCTGGGCCAATTTGGTTGCTTGGGAGACCTGGCTGGAGTCACTCAGCACACCCTGGATTTGAACTCTCGAACTCCAGGGGTGGTAGTGAATCTAAAATGTTACTGTTGTAAAACAATGGTTAATTGTATCAAAAAATTGCATTTCATACTCCACATATATTCAATGATTGGAATCTGTACATCATTATAGAATGATTAACCTTGCTGTTAAAATGGATGCTATAAGGGATGTCGTAATGCAACACAAGTGTTTTAATCATATGCGGAATTCCCACATCTTCATCAACGGAGTAGGGCAACATAACTTTGGCAATGAACACTTCAAGCACTTTAGTTATTGTTATATGTCTGTCCAAACTAGCACTGAGTTCCTTAAAGACGGAAGGGATTGTGTCTGTGTGCAGTGTCGGGCTCACGCTATCTGTCCTCTGGTGATATCAGTGTAAATAAATCAAACAGTGATGTATTACCAGTATACGGCACTCACGTCAAACAATATCTGCAAACAGTGCCTGTTTTGTAAAGGTTTAATGACCATCGCTCTTGTGATTGACTGCAAAAAGAAAAAGTTCCCAGACAGGAGACTTGAATGACGCAGGGGCTTCTATCTTGCGGCTTGTTTTCTCAGCTTGCCATTTTCAATTTCACACTAATGCATGCAGAACTATGATGTCATCAACTGATTTAACATACTTGCAGTTAATAGTACAGATTTTGCCTGTAGAAAGTTGACCCATGTGAAACAGACAGAGCCTGTCTACAGAGCGATTCCGGTGCATTAGCAAAGGTTATAACTGTGCATGGCTATCTGGTGCTTTATTTACTTCGCCAAACTGTAGGATCCAGATGCGTCATTAAACTTGAGATGAACTGCGATGCAAATACTTACCGAACCGTGGGTGGTGAACCGTACAATTACAGAGAACCGTTACATCCCTAATAAATATTTATATATGTATATGTCACATGTTTAATAGTTTACTTGCATTATTTATATTATTTACAAAGTATTTATGTTGACCTGTAGAACAAGTGCAGAAACGTTACTGTTTCTTTAAGAATGGCAGCAGTTCAGCGTGCGTCTCCTGAGGTGTTTTGGTTAAGCACATATTAACGAGTGGAATCACATGGTTTCTTTACTGCTTTCGTGCTGTGTGTGATTTACAGTGAAATATTTATATTTTTGATCAACAATTGACTGCAAAGAGCAGAAAGGGTATTAAAAGAGCCATTATTCAATGATGAATAGATTGTGTGGATCTCTTCTTTGCACTTTTCATTTGGCTCTTACTCTCAACAAGCATTGAAAAGATCTCTGTGCTGAACTTCTCCTCAATACAACTCAATCAATGGGGAGTGAAATCTAAACATTTACAAGCCAGTGGCTAATCACAGATGTGCTTACTTTATGATGTTGTGCTAATCACATTTTTAGTCAAATAGCGCAAAATTTGGTCACATTTGTGGGTGTTTTACTCGCAGTATAGAGGGTTGCATGCGCTAAGAGTAAAGGAAACCTCCCAGAAGTTTAAGAATTGATACCAGATTTTCAAACAAAGATTTTTACTGTATGTTGTGTTGGCATTATAATTTGTCATATATTTACATACGTACTCTTATGACAGAATAAAAGTAGAATGATAAAAAAAATGTCATTACTTATTTTGTTTTATATTGAGTCATTCATACTGCACATTTCTCCATTCAAATGTGTCTGGATGTGTGGCACAGAGGAAGTGAGTGAGCACATGGCAGCTGACCGTAAATGCAGTTTGTGTGTGGGCGTGTGTAAAGGTCTGTGTTCATCTCTTATCTCAGGTGTGTGTGTGTGAGAGTGATGTGTGCAGTGAGTGTAGTGTTGACACGTGAGGGGTAGCAGGCCCAGGCGGAGGGCGCCCTGCCCTGATGACACAGAGCACAAATTCATAATTCACAAATCCATGGTTGACCAAAATTTTGTACAGTGGCATCACAGGCAAGACAGTATAACAGAAATAAAACATGGGTAATAGTATGACAATTTAACAGCTTCAAGTCAAGTGGTTCTTAACCATGATTGAAGGAAAATTAAAAGCTGATGAAAATAAGAAAGTTTTAAGCAATGATTTAAAAACAGATAGAGAGAAGGCAGGCCTCAGGTAATCCGGTAAACTGTTCCACAGTTTGGGGCCAGTGATTCAAAATGCGCGATCACCTCTATGCTTCATCCTGGATCTAGGAACAGACAGAAGTCCACAATCCCCGGATCTGAGTGATCTGGTTGGATTATGCATACAAACCAATTCACAGAGATAATGGGGTGCCTGATTGTTTAAGAATTTATAGACAAATATTAAAATCTTATAATCAGTTCGAAATCATTTTGCAACCAGTGCAAGGAGATCAGGATGGGAGTGATGTGTTCATGTTTACGACTGCCCGTTAAAAGTTGTGCCGCAGCATTTTGGAAAATCTGCAGGCGGGATAGAGCTGATTGGTGCAGGCCAGATTACAGAGAATTACAGTAATCCATGCATGAACAAATAAAAGCATTGATCACTATTTCAAAAGTTTTCCTTGATAGAATTTTTTTTTGTTTTAGCAAGGTGGCGTAGGTGGAAAAAACTAGATCTAATCGCTTCGTTAATTTGTTTGTCGAAAATAAGGCTACTATTAAAGAAAAGGCCTAGGTTCTTAGCGTGAGAATGAGATGAGTGAGAATACCTATGTCAATGTTGTTCACTGTTTTAAGCACGTTTGATCCAAACAGGATCATTTCAGTTTTATTCTCTTTAAAGAAATGATCTGTCAACCAGGTTTTGAGTTCCTGCAGACAAGCTAAGAGAGGGTCAAGAGCTTGTTTGTCATTACGTTTAATAGTTTCTTAGATCCGTGTGTCATCAGTGTAACAATAAAATGACGCCCCATATTTGTTAAAAATGGCGCCCATAGGAAGCAAGAAAATAGGGTAGAAGCGAGGATCGAGCCCTGCGGAACAGCACAGGTAAGCCGTGCCACAGAGGAGGTGTGCTGGCCCACTGCAACAGAGAAGCTCCTATTTGATAGATATGACCAGAACCAATCCAGAGCCGTACCTCGAATACCAACACAATGCTCAAGTTGTGAAATAAGGATATTGTGGTCAACCAGGTCAAATGCTGATCTAAGAGGACCAGGGCCATTCCCAGAGTCTGTAGTCATTAGGATGCCATTGAGTACTTTTAGTAGAGCAGATTCTGTACTATGTAAAGCTTTGAAACCCGACTGGAGAGGTTCAAGTATAGAGTTTATATTTAAAAGTGATTGCAACTGGGTTCAAACTGCCTTCTCCATAATCTTCGAAATGAAAGGCAATTTAGAGATAGGCCTAAAATTGGTACAGATAGTGGGATCCAAAGTGTTTTTTTTTTTAAGGAGAGGTGTCACCGTTGCAAGTTTAAGGCACGTCGGGACACTCCCAGTGCAGAGATAAGTGTTAAAAACAGACAGTAAATCTGGACCAATAGTGTCAAATATTTGCTTGAAAAAGCGTGGTGGTACGACATCATTTGGAGATGAGGTAGGCTTTAGATGTTCAGTGAATTCTCTGCATAATTGGATAGAAATAGGCTCAAATTCACTCCAAACAGCTGTTCAGCTGAACAGGATGGAGTCTCAACCAGGTCACGAACATCAGGCAGCAGCTGAGATCGAATACTGGTAGCCTTTTCAGTAAAGACATTTCAAAAATGTTCACATAGATCCACTGATGTCTCAGGAAAAATAGTTGTAATGGGATTTAAAACTGCGTTGATGGTGGAGAAAAGAGTTCTGGGTCTTTGGGAGAAGATCATGTCTTACACCTATGTGTAAGACATGTAATCGTGTAATCGAGCTTGAAATCATGATGGTGCCTAGAGACTACAATGCCAAGATGTACAGTGAAAAAGGAGTTCCATTTTGGTCTGTTCTCACCCAAAACCAACTGGATTGCTTCAGAAGACATTTATTAAACCACTGGAGTCGTATGGATACTTGGACCTTCTGATGTTCTGGTCACCTTGTTTTCCAATTGTATGAACCAACAGAGATGAGAGATTTTATAAAAAATCTTTGTGTTCTGCTGAAGAAAGAAAGTCATACACCTTTGGGATGACATGAGAGTAAATGATGAGAGAATTTTCATTATTGGGTGAACTAATCCATTAACAAGCATTATTACTTTTTATATACCGGAATTTCCGGACTATAAGCCGCAACTTTTTTCCCACGCTTTGAACCTCGCGGATTAAACAACGATGCGTCTAATATATGGATTTTTCACGCTTTCAAATTTAAAAAAAAAAAAAACACATTCTGTGACGTGCTCAGTTTTTTGGCGGCATGAAGCTTTCATTAGACCAATGAAATTGCCGAACGGGTTGAGGTCAAACAACTTTTTTGTTTACTGTTTAGATTAAATCGAGCGCGCTCAAACTTCCCATCATTCTGATTACGGTAGTCATTTTGTCACCCTCAAGACACGGAGCTTATGCTGGTTAAATATGAAATGTCCAGGATTGGAGTTTAAAAAAAATTATAATTCAAACCTATGTAAAATACAACGTAATATTTCATTTGGAAAATGAGCATATGATGCAGCTTTCAAGTTGAAGGCGATTGATTTGGCTGTTGGAAAAGGAAATAGAGCTGCTGCACGGGAGACGTTGGAAACAGCAGCGTGAGGAATTGACTCAGTGCAAAAAGACAACTAAAGCTGAGGCTATTCAACTCCGACACCGAAGGAGATGACTTCAGTGGTTTCATGTGCACAAGAGGAGGAAGATAGTGACCAATGACTTTCTTGCTAGGCTACTGTTTACTGCAAATTTTGTATTTTTTGTTACAAGCCATGTGTGGCAGCGGGGGCGTGGTCAAGCGCCCGTCCGGGAGAGAAAAGTGGTAAGGGCGCTTACACCTGAGCTAATGTCTAACACCTGTGTCTAATTTCAGTAAGCGTGGGGAGAGCGGCATAAAAAGGCAGCAGAGAGAGTGTGAGAGAGTGAGTGACAGACAAACACACGTCAGTCTAGTGTTGGCGCATAGAAGACCAAGAATTGAGAAACTTTATAAAATTGATTGGAAACATTGCTGTGGCCATTAAAAGCCTTACCTGGAACGTCAAGTGCCCTGCTTCACGTGTCCTCCTTGGGAAAACTGTCACACTGGCACCAGTGTGACAGTTTTCAGCACTTGATGTAAGCGCCCTTACCGCTTTTCTCTCCCGGACGGGCGCTTGACCACGCCCCCGCTGCCACACCGTGTTTCGTTAAAGCCTGAGTAAAGTTCATTTGTTTCAATGTACCGGTAGGCACCTGCGGCTTATAGACCGGTGCGGCTTATTTATGTTCAAAATAATAATTGTTTTAAAATTCAGTGGGTGCAGCTTATATTAAGGTGCGCTCAATAGTCCGGAAATTACGGTAATTAGATAATTATTTTAAATCCATTCAATAGTTATAAATATCATACATTTTTAACATTTCCTTGTATATTCATATGTTAATTAACTGATCTGTTCGGCAATATAGAAAGTTTGCTTACAACTAATCAAAGTTATTGTAATGCGTTACAATACATTTATGTTTGACAGATTTTCATAAGGTGATCAGGCACTTCTGCTGTTGGATCATGGCGAGTGTGAAATTAATAGTATAGACTTGAAAACGTTTGCATGCTGCTTTGTCATTTATCATGTAGGCCTCTTTGATTTGTGGAGTAATAATATTTTTCAGCACCTGCTTCTACAAATGTTGTTACTTTTTTCTTTGACTGTAACCCTTAATTTTTTACCGATCTCCCAAAAATGTAGTGCTCTTAAACAAAATTGTTTACGTAGAGCCATGGGTAAGGTCATAATAATAATAACGATCGACATGCATAGGTTTGCCCATTACCCTGATTTTACATTGCATGTAAACACCTGTGCCACTCGTGCATAGTATGGTGATTCTAATTTTATCATCAGCACATTATGTACTTGCTGTATATGTGCCACTTTGTTTTTCTAGACCTTGTTTTATCTCAGTCCGCATCTTTCCTTATCATCGGTGCATGCACCTTTCTTTGGCTATGCTATAAAGTATCCCAAAGTAGTCTGGTTGCAAATGAGTCAAACGTATGGCTCAGTGCTCGACTAAACGCAAGATGTAATGGCACGAACAAAAGAAAGTAACATATTCCTTAGAGAATAACCCACTTTTTTCAAATCTCATGTAAGCACTGTTTTCTGGCTTTGTCCTTTTTTTCATTATTTGTATTTTTTTTCAGTTTATAATTTTAATGATGCATTTTACCAATGAATTGTTGCAGCCTAGTGTCCATAAATATGCTGTTTTATGTTATCAAAAGTATCAAAAGTTTGAGTGTGCGTGTGTATATATAAAGATTTGTTTTGCCTTTTCCAGTTCGCTTATCTTGAGATTCTTGCCTTCTGAGCTCAAAGTCTTAAGGAAAGCTTATGTCAGCACAAGTTAACACTTTAGAGACGGGCTGATCACACAGGTAAATTGTAAACAGTAGGTTGGCTTTTCTTTAGCTAAAATCAGTCTGTGTTTACTGAAATGTGAAACACTTCCCACAGTGGCCAAAGTGGTAAGTGCTGTTGCCATATGGACCCGT
Source organism: Xyrauchen texanus (assembly GCF_025860055.1). Classification (NCBI taxonomy): domain Eukaryota; kingdom Metazoa; phylum Chordata; class Actinopteri; order Cypriniformes; family Catostomidae; genus Xyrauchen; species Xyrauchen texanus. The sequence continues at coordinate 1,892,732 of NC_068283.1, forward strand.
AAGCTCTATTTTGAGGGTGTAATGTCCACAGAGGGGCACCAAAAGTGAGTTGTGATGCGAGTTGTTTTCAGCTGTTCAGGCAGTAATGCTGTGAAGAGGAATGCATTTTTGTGTAGGGATGCACCTATGCTACTTTTTATTATTTAATTTTTTTCCTCTCTTCCGATATCTGAAATCTCAGTATCGGCTGATAGCGATCCCGATCCGATACCAGTGTTGTTGTTTTTGCATAATCAGTTTGAATATCTTTACTTTATTGTGTGGAACTAATTGGGCGTGCTCTTTAATATGTAAAGAAACACAAACCTCTTACTACACATTATTTCAATATAAATGTATAGCTTATTAAGAAAAACTTTAGAGAGGGGGGGGGCAACTTTAACTTTAAAAACCTCTGGCTTTTATTTTGACATTCTGAACTCTCCAGGATGTCCTGTAAGTGTGTCTGTTTGTAGGCCGTTCACAGTAGTTTCATTTGCTTCTTATTCAAGTTCTGGTCAGATGCACCTCCGGTGCTGTTCTAAATGCATATTATAAGTGAACTGAACTATTGAGCATCTACATCTGAGATGTTGTTCGTGAGTAGCGCTCAAATATTGCACGCATTCACTAATGTGCTGCACGTGCATTTCATTTACTTATTAAACAGCCTTTTGTGATTCACAGAGCTATCGTGTGTCTTCAAGTAGCTTTGATTGAAAGGGTGGCCAAAGCCAACATTTCTAGCTTACCACTTGTGAATTGCAGACACGTTACCAACGTCTGCCTTTCAGCAAACAAGTCAGGACTACTAGGTAATCGTCATGTAATTACTAAAGCTGAAATGTTCTTTAAATGGATGTTTCATCTAATGATTGGCACTGGCTTCTGCTTGGTCTTTTTTGTCATTTCATGTGGCTGCTACAATTTCCAATACATCTTTTACAACTTTGCACTACTGCAAAACGACATTTTTAAAATCGTATGAATTCTTCCAGAAGTGGACAAAGGAAGTTGGTAATTTCGACAGCCCTGCTCATGTCACATTGTGTATTAAAATATTTTTTTGCATTTCCCTTTTCTGCTGAGCAGCAGAAGAATGAGGATGTGGAAGTCTACGATCGATGGGGTGGGCCTGATAATTACATGTTTGATAAAGCCTGCAGCGGACAGCACTGGTTCTTATACATCTGTGAACGCATGGCACGAGTAGAGCTGAGCCAGCAAAGTGAAAGATGTCAGATCTCTGCTAAAAATTTTTTGCAATGTGTTGGTTAGTGTGTGTGTGTGTGTGTGTGTGTGTGTGTGTGTGTGTGTGTGTGTGTGTGTGTGTGTGTGTGTGTAGTGTTATGCAATACGCTGATGCAATGTCTCTTAAGCATTATAAGGCACTTGTTTTTAAGCATTTGAATGAGTCCCTCTTGTCAGTTTAATGTTTTCACACTTGAATACTCTTTAAGCTCAAAACCTTTTTAACTGGATCAAAAAGTACTGCTTGAAAAATAACCCAGTTTCTTCTGGGCATTCACACTTACACAGGCCGTTGTCATTTTGATGCTTTTATGTTTTTAAATTTCAATACTGTATATACCATATTAAATAAAATTATGTTATTACACCAAATTACTGGACCTACAACAATCTGCTTTGTGCTTTTATATGTACTATTAACCACTATGGAAACGGATGATAAAATGATTGATTTTTTTTTTTTTTTTTAATTGGTTTCAGTTTAATTTCCTTGGTAGTCTATGTATTCCAGTTCAAGAGTGTAGTCCATCATTTGCTCGTGGTGATTCAGCCAGAGATCAGTGAGGTGCATCACAGTTCAATCGGCAGGTCATTTCTGTGAGATCTATCCTATATCCAAGGTTTAGGCAATGGCATATGTATGGAGCCAGAAATTTGACAAAACAATTTGAATTAGAATGGTGTAAATTTGAATTATAGACTTTTGAATTTGAATTAGAAGTGTGATTTTTCCAAATGAAATATTACATTGTATTTTACATAGGTTTGAATTATAATTTTTTTTAAACTCCAATCCTGGACATTTCATATTTAACCAACATTTTTTTTATGGCACAATTTTATAAATATTTATTTTCAAACAACAAATTTTTGGTTTTGAATTCTTACACTGTAAATATCCCGTTTAAAAAAACGCGGCTTCAAGTTTTCAAGATGAAGAAGAAATTCAGAACACCAAATTCAATATTCTAAAATTCAAACCGCAGAAAGTGGGTCAGAGGTCAATCTTCCGTGTTCCACAGGGAAGAGTAGAGGGTCTCGGAAAAGTCGAACAGAGCATTTTGGCCAATTGCAGGTCGAGGTGCAATAATTCTCTGGCGTGTGAGTGATTCAAAAGGTCGCCATTCTAACCATGAAGTGGTTCTTAAACTTTGATTTATATTTTATGGTTGGCACATTCTCAGCACATAAGACATTTGTCTAGGCGGTCTCTGGTTTTTGTAAAAAGTATATTTAGTATGAAAGTGATTAGTATGCGTAAGTGTAAGCATCACACATAACTCAATGATGAATGTAATTCTGCTTCATTCTGTGATCGGAATCCACATCAGATCGAAGTCCGATGTTATTTCAAACACTTGTTAAGTGCGTTTTGAGCTGAAGACATGAACGTCAGGAATGATCATTCAGATTAATTTAGCAGGTGTGATACATTACACGCTTCACACATTCACTTTGCAGCACATGCAGAATCAGGGCTCTACGCTAACTTTTTTCCCAAGGAGTACATGCGCTCCTAAATGAGAAATGTAGAAGCACACAAAGAAATTTAGGAGCTTATTAACAAACAATTTATTACATAAATAGTTATACTGCGTGTGTGAGTGTGAGTGTGAGTGTGTGCCTGTACTAAGGGACACACATCTGTGGAACAGCACATACCACCAAAAATCACACATTGACCCATGCCTACTAGAATCAAAGGATATCAGTTGTCCAGCTGGCATACTTAGAGGTCAGCCAGCGATCTCTCATTATGTCAGCAATTTGACCGATCCCACACATTGTCGTATGTGGGATTAATGTAAACTCCGTTTTTGTGGTGGAGTCTGATAAGCGGCCCAAATTTGACGAAAGGTTCTTCTTTCACAATGAAGTATGCGATGTTTATCTTTATTTTCAGCTGCTTCCTCTTCTCCTCCTCAGACTGCAGCACTTGCCTCCTCATGGCTGCTGACACAGAGCCTGATGGTTTCTCCTGTCTCATCCAGAGCACATATTTTTAATGATATGGACATTGATATGACTACAGAGACAATAACGTAGTATATCAATTTTTGTGTGGACAATGTACTCACTAAAAAGAATGTTATTATATATCCAAATAACAAACTTATATAACTAAAGTACTTATATAACTAAAGAAATCAAGAGTTGCATTAACAGGAAAAATGCTGCGTTTAAAAACCATGATCTTGCTGGGTTGAAAACAATACAAAAAGAGCTTAATCATAAGCTAAAAGAAGCAAGGGGGCGACAGAAAGATCTTATTGAGCGTCAGTTTTCCACTTGAAATTCGATAAATACTAGTGACAATTTACGGAAAGCTAATGAGCTTCATGATTTTTTTCTGAGGTTTCAAAATCACGATTTCTCTGATAAATGCAGATCTGTTATGGACTCTCTGAAGGATGATATGGGCAGTAGATTACATATAGATAGTTCTAAGGTGCAATTAATGTTTCATCAGTTATGTACAAAGAAATCTAAGGGACCTGATGGGATTTCTTCTCAACTTTTGAAAACCTGTGCTGCAGAACTTACTCCAGTGTTGTGTACACTTTTTCAACGCTCATTGGATTCACATACAGTCCCTGCGCTCTGGAAAAAAGCAGTGATTATTCCAATTCCAAAAAAGCCACACCCGTCCGAGAATAATGATTTTAGACCTGTAGCATTGACATCAATAATAATGAAATGCTTTGAGAAGTACATTGTGTCCTTATTGAAAAATGAAGTTATGTCAAAACTAGACCCATGGCAGTTTGCGTACAGACAGGGCAGAAGCACGGATGATGCAGTAGGAAGTATCACTCATCTAGTATCCAAACATTTGGAGGATTCAAAAGCATACGCGCGCCTACTTTTTATAGATTTTAGTTCAGCTTTTAATACCTTGCAACCGTATTTATTACTGGAAAAACTAAAATTGATGGGTGTAAATCCTTTTATTAGATGGTATTTCTCTTTTTTAACAAATAGAACCCAACAGGTTAAGGTTAATGGGAAGATCTCCGATTCTCATGTAATCAGTACAGGAGCCCCGCAAGGGTGTGTGAGCTCCCCAGTTCTCTTCACACTGTATACAAACAGTTGTGTGAGGAATAATATTAATAACTATATTGTGAAATTTAGTGATGATACTGCGATTCTTAGCTTGTTATATAAAGATCAGGACATTTTGTCTTACTGCTCTGAGATTAATCAGTTTATAGAGTGGTGTGATGCTAACCACCTGATTGTAAATGTGAAGAAAACGGAGGAGATGATATTTGATCCTAAGTCAATCGGAAAATAATAGCGCTATATATATTCATGTTATGTTACTTGTTCCTATCAAACAAGTGTCCTCAGAAAAATATCTGGGTGTTTATATTGACTGTTCTCTTACATGGCAGGTTCATATAGATACTTTGTGCACTCGGTTACAACAAAGACTGTATTCCTTGAAGGCTCAGACTTTATGGGGTCAGTAGTAGGATTATGATGTTGTTTTATCAGGCTGTATTAGAGAACACAATCAATTATGGATTACATCTTTGGTACGGTAATTTAACAGTACATCTGAAATCTAGGCTTAGTCGACTTATTAAAACTGCCATGAAGGTCATGGGCAGAATAGAACCTCTTTATCTTCAGACCCTCTATGAAAAATCTACATTGAGGGAGGCAAATAAGATTATGCACGATACAACACATGTCCTGTACTCTGAGTTTGTAATGCTGCCATCGGGGAGAAGACTAAGAATGCCTAGCTGTAGACTAAACCGGTTTAAGAATTCATTTATCCCTTCAGCAGTTAAGTTATTAAATAATACCAAGCAGAAATAATTAGTATAAGCATGGTATTTGTGTAATGTTTTTAACTTTTTAAATTTTTAGTAGAGTAGAGTGAGGCCAACTACTTGATTGTAAATCTTTTTTTTTATTATGTTTGTTTTATTTGTCTGGTGTTGCAGTGGTTGTATTCGTGAGCCCAAAACAAATTTCCCAGTGGGACAATAAAGTATACCTACCTACCTACCACTGGATATGCCGCCGTGAGATGTTATGTTTCGCTACACTATCTCTTTTCAGATTAGCAATGGGCATTCTGGCTCTCTTCATAATTGGTGTTAAAACAATTCTAATAAAATTATTAAATGAAATGATATTCTACCTTAAAGGTGGGGTATGTGATTTTCTTTTTTGACCATTTTTTCAAAATAACTTAAAATCCTATTCCTAACCAACTTACTGGCTGTAAATTAGAATCACTGAAATGAAAATTAAGCAATTTAATCATCTGTGGAACGGGCAGGACTCGAAAAACTCCAGCCAATCGTTTTCAAGACCATCTAGAATCATTGGACAGAAAATGTGTCAATCAAACGGTCGTACCATGCCCCCTCCCCCACCACCCTGGCTGCGTGTCCCGTTCGTGCGCATACTCAAAGCTCGTGACCCAGTAACAGGAAGCGATTGTATTTATGTATGGAGAATAGAGCTTTTATAGTGCTAGTGGGGTTGTTCCACATTTCTATGAATCCTGTTTTGAATAGAAGACCGCTGTACAGACGCTGGCGATGTTCTTTTTTTTTTTACAGTTATGAGAAAATCAGCTCTACACCTTTCAAGAGTGGTATGCGACCCCCTCCTCCTGCTGTGTCAACAATTTGCTCTGAAAAATTGTCTGACAGGTGAATGCACTGTTTGACTAGTGAGTCTAGAACACTGCTAGAACACTGCACATCTGAGTTTTCGCTCGTGCATGATTGCGCGTCCATGTTTTTCGAATGGGTGGAGTCAGGGCCAGCGTTGGAGGAGAGAAGGTAGGACCTTAGAGTTGTGTATTTTCAAAATCTGCCGGCCGTTTTGCAAATCACATACCCCACCTTTAACCACCATTTATTTAAAAATGCATTGATTTGTTATGAAAAATAATGCTATTAAACATTTGCATTTAAAGTATAACTTATTGTATATAAACAAAGTGCATATAAATCTAACCATTCAAAACGAATACAGTCTGAACAGCATAATAGACAGGGCCACCGCTGGACAAATTGATGCCCTACGCGTGATATGAGCGTGAAGCGATCGTCTGTGTTCCGCAACTGTTTTGGGGTCCTTGAATAACGTATAGCGAACGAGTAAGGGCAGCCGGTGGACTTTCTGGTGCCATCCTAGGGTAAGACGGTGCCCCCCCTAGGGAGTTGATGCCCTACGCAAACTGCGTAGTAGGCCTATGTATGTAGGTAGTGGCGGTACTGTTAACAGAATAATACACCATATCAAAGAAAAATAAATAATTTGCAAAACTGCAGCATCCCACAAATTGAAATAAATGTAAAAAAGACGGATGTTATTTCACGTGTGCATTTAAAGTATAACTTTTCAATGTACATAACAAAGTGCATATAAATGTTACAATTCAAATACAATCTGAACAACATAAGTTGGCTCCACCCTCCCTCACGCATTTTTGGTTCATTGGTTGACACTGCGTGTCTGATTGACAGGAACAACAGGTGACAGTCAGAACTAATGTGTGCGCTTGAGCATTGAGGCCTATATTATTTAATTAATTATTTTGTTATTTTTAAATCTTTTGATTATTCATATCTTAATTTAAAAAAAAAATACTTTTATAAATAGATTCTGATATGCGAGCCGGCTCCCAACGTTCACCTACAAGAGACGACTCGTTCGCAAATGACCATCACTATTTCAGATGCGTGTTTCCTGACACGAATGACGAGATGCCCACCTGTTTCTGCCCTCTACAATATTTCCAGAACATGGCTTTGTTTTCTTCTCTAGCCATGCGAATGTTTTGAGCCAATTTGCATTGAATCTATATGTTCTCCCTCCACGGGCAACAGTGGATGTTGAAGTGACAGCTGGGATCACGGTAGCTTCGCTAACGTTGTTCTCAGCATCCCTAATGTTAGCCACCATGACAACGTTAGCCACCTCAGGTAAACCTTGTGAAGAGACTTCATTAGTTGAACCGTGCAAATCCCTCTTTCTCTTCGTCTCTTTTTCGCTTAAAATAAAATTGAATGTGCTTCATGTTTAGCGATGTCTGCACGTTAACTTATAGACTATACCGATACTTTTCCAGTGATGTTCACCTTTCTCTCTCTGACTGGACTGTGTCATCACAGAAAACTCTACTGTGGTTGGCATGCTTGTGGAATGTGGGTCTTGTAATTTGTAAAAAATTATCTTAAAAAAAATTGTTTTTTTTTTTTAAATGAAATGGGGGTGTAACGTTTGTAATCTTTAATCGCACACTGTGCTCGTAAATAATTTTGCTCTATTTTTAGGGGCAAATGCGAGTGAAATACTCACACTGTAGAGCCATGAGAATATATATTTATTTTATGAAATCACACCCATTTGCGGTTTAATAATCGCACTAGGACATCTCACAATTTAAATTTGATTAGTTGTCCATTTCTGTGTAAAAGGAGTAATGGCACGTGATCATAAGTGTGTGAGCATTTGTAAGCAGCCGTGTGTCAGTCAGACAGTGTAGAGGTCGACCGATTAATCGGCCGTTTTTTTTGTTTTTTGCATTTTTTAACATAATCGGCATCGGCCAATATCCACGCATATCAAGCCGATTATTAGGCAGGCGCATCTGTGGGCAGCCTAGTGTTGTTGTGGAACACGTGTTCGACGCACACTGCCCCTAGAGTCATTTTCCAGCAGAGTGAGCAGACCTCATCCAGTGCCTAAGGAAGGAGCTAAGTTCCTTGGAGAAAACAGTAAGGATTAAATTTGTATAACTTCTTTAGATTTAATTAAAAACTTTTGATATGTTACTGCCAACTTCAAAGAAAAAATGCGACGTTCGGCTACTTTGGATATTGATAGCGTAGTTGATATTATGTCACAATAAGTAAGCAAGATTTTTGCAATTACAGACAGTGAATCTGAGACTTTTATTTGTTCTGTTTGTTTGTTTGGTAAGCTCGGACGTTAACGGTTCTGCTGTCGGTACTGGAGAAATTAAGAAAATACATTTGTTATTGCTATAAAGAGAAAGTTATTTTATCTCGCCAGCCATTTCTATGTATAATAATATGAAACCATTTGTCTGTGATGCAATTTAGCTATTCAGAGAGAGAGAGAGAGAGAGAGAGAGAGAGAGAGAGAGAGCTCACGCAGCGCCACAGCGAGCACAACACGAGCCCTGCTTAATGAGTGACAGAACTAAACATTCAAACGTAGCCTGTTTACACTTTAGATCTGTGATTAGTCTGATTTTATTTTAGATTTCGCCTTCCAAAGATTATAAAAAGAATATTTATACATAAGCCGCATTCTGTCTAGCACAACTTCCTTCCCTTCACAGCGGTGCACTGACATTTCTCCCTAAAACTCAAAGTTAACGTCAGAATCAGCACGATCGGTGATTGTTGTAAAATGCAGTCTAGCTACTGTTGCTAAATTGCGAGATGCGTTTAATAATAAAAAGAGCGTAAGAGATAACTTTCCCAAGGCGGCGCGCGCTCCGAAACAGACCTCAACGAAACTAGCAAAGTATAGGCTACTTTGTGTTTCACGATCAACTATACACAAAAATATGTCAAAACGACCGGCTTGGAGATTCACTTAAACACAGTTTATGTCTTAAATGGACGTAGTTATGGAAATAGTTGGGAGAAAATATGCTGCATGTAGATCTGAACTCGGTCTTAAAGGGGAAGCTGTCTAATAAACATGCTGACGATTGAGCCATTACTGCGAATCAAACAACAAAAGGCAAAGAGAAAATCACTTACAGCTCCTGAATGAATAACTTCTGCATTAATAAGCATTAATCTATCTATGATAAACTATGCAGTGTTATTTTACAATTGATTACTTTATTAGATTTCTTTTTAGACCACACCTGAACAGTAATGTTAGTAGACCTTCCTGAAATTAAATCACTGTGCCTATATAACATTTATCTTTGTGTATATATATATATATATATATATATATATATATATATATATATATATATATATATATATATATACAAAAAGAACCGTTAAGAATACAGTTGAAGTACCGGATCGATAAGCAGTATCGGTAAGATAGTAATACCATTAAAACCTTAACGATAACCACCCCTAGTTATGCCTGTGCTTCTCTTGGATGCTCTGAATATTGGATTACGTGTCTGGATTGCCCCTTAATTAAAGCTGCATTTGGATCTCAACCTTCGTGTCTCGGAGCAGTTCGTAACACCTGCTTTGTTTATTTAATATATTTGTTATACATTATTTATACAATATGTTTTTACATTATACATTTTTAATTTAAGTGTACAAGTGCAGATTGGTCAAGTGTTCAATAAATGTATTTGTTGAGAAATTTTGTCTATCTTAATTCATTATTTGTGTTACATTTTATCTTTCAAATAAAAGGTTCAAATAAGAGGTTAAAAACAAGAACATATCGGCCAAATATCGGCCAAAATAAATCAGCAGCATTAATCGGCCATCGGCCGACCCGGATTTCAAAAGATCGGCATCGGCCTGAAAAAAAAACAATATCGGTCGACCTCTAAGACCGTGGGGACCGAATTGAGTTTGTCCTCAGTGACCGATATTGCAGAAACACAGGTGTCATGACATCTTTTTTTATATCGACTTGGTACCGAATTACCGGTACTTTTGACATCACAACATGGAACTATTACTGTGAGGATGATGTATAATTACTGACTGCTTGTTCACATGACAGTGTAAATGAAGATACAAATTCAGAACAGGGTTTCGTTGTAATATGATGAATGAATTAGAAACCGAGTGACATTTATGTGGCACAAATACAGTAAGGATCACTAGAGTGACCACATCAAACTGGAACAGAAATGTTGTCTGGAGCTGTGCACCACAGATTAAAAAGACCCTTCTGATACAGGCTGAGTTTGGTTTGCTGAGTTGTTTTGGATCATAAACTTGAAAGTTAAAATGTATGCAAACTGCTCTCTGACCACTAAAATCATATTTTCAGTCTACGGAGTGTGGAATGAGCGTGGTGAGGGTGTTGCGGCTGTGCTTCCAGCAGATGTTGTGCATGTTTTCTATTCTCTCCTGAAACCGAGAGCATGAGGCTGTGTTTGGACGGGTGATCTGGTCCATGAGAGGTTGTGAGAGAGCTGACAGGTGTGCAGTGTTTGCACTGGATGAACGAGAGATTAAAACAGTCAAACGTGCAAAAACAAAATGGTTTTCACTCCCACACAAGATCAAGGAGAATGTGAGGTATTTTTAAAAGTCTCTTTGTTTAATTAACACACGCCTAATCTGGAGTCAGACTCGTTTCTCTAGGAGAGCCAGGTTGGGTATTTCTGAGAAATGTGCTGTCATTTAATGGAGCTGAACTGTCTGTCTGGAGGTCAGGTTTACAGCACAGGCCCAGTCTAGTGATTATTTTGAATCACTCTTCCTGCGTTTCCATCCTTGCAACGATACTGTTTGATTCCATAAATCCTGGGTGTCGTTTGAAGCATTATTTGATTGATATAATACACTTTTCAAAAGGCAGAAATGGAAAGAAATGATTGCAGCACTTGACTGCTGTGAGTATTTCTAATGGGTGCACTATAGTTTTGTTGTCTCACCGCAGGGCAGACATGGTGTGACAATAATAAAGCTTTGGGGTAGAGATGGGATATTTTTCAGATCTTACCTGTAGGAGAGTTGTCTGAACACATAATGACTTGTCTGTCTCGGGTGTCCTGTGGAATTAGGCAGGGTTATATCACCAGACATGAAACTTGGCAATAGATCTTTTAGTGGTATATTTATTTTTTGACTGGATTGAAAATGAGGCTGAGAGTTGAGAGGGATAGACTTGGGCTATGTTCACATTAAACCTAATAAATCTGACAACGCTGTTTTCAAAACTTTTCCAATAGTTGTTCGTCCACACTGAAACATCTGAAAACGTTTAAATCTCCTTTCTGCACATGCAGAAAAAAAACATAAGAAATGTAAGACATTTCCATCCAAGGGTTTTTTGCTAAATAAGTTTAACGCAAAAAAAAACGGCTGATGGAAACGTGTAGACATCATCAACTTTTTCTATTTAACTGTTACCATAAACTGGCATTTAGGGATGTCCCGATCCGATACCTAGATCGGTATCGGCTTCGATATTGACGGTTTTAGACGGATCGGGTATCGGTCTGACGAGCCCGACCCAAATCCGATACTCGGTGTTAGTCATGTTCGTTACGGTCAAGCTTAAATGACATAAAAGAACCGTTAAAACACCATTCAAGCGGTTCATATGACTCGTGCATTTTATTCAAAGCCACTTGAAGACACGCGTTTAATAAGTAAACATATAAATGCACGCGCAGCTTCAGCCCGTTAGTGAATGGGGCTTCAGTTTACACACACACAGTCGCGGCTATTTATAGCCTTCACACGTGCACAATATTTGAACGCTACAAACGAACATCTCAGATGTAGATGCTCAGCAGTTCGGTTCACTTATAATATGGACTTAGAACGGCACTGGAGATGCATTTAACCAGAATATAAATAAGAAGCAAATTAAATTAAACTGTGAATAAAAAGGGTGAGGGTTTAAAAGTTAAAGCTGTCATGGAGAGACTCACAGCAGAGATATGAACTCTGCAGGGTTTATTGAGCAGAGGATTGAAAAAGTGATGTAAACATTGTGAGTAAATCCAGTTAAGCAGAGTGGCAAACAGCAGGTAAGTAATATCCAGACAGTGTATAGACACGATGAAAGAGATAACTTACAACAATTTTATGATACTTGCAGGCAATAATGAAGACACATGTTTGACATAGTATTTCTGAGACTCCAGAACTTTCTACTATCGATGAGAACAGGCACAGAGAGAGAGAGAGAGAGAGAGAGAGTGAGTGTGTGCGCGTGCGCGCGGGGTATTTATGCAGTCATTGATTAGCCACTAATGATATGCAGGTGCGTGTAATCAGAACTCAGGGAGTGCCAGTATCCAGTATGCTAGTTAATAATAAAGTGTTTCTTAATAAGCTATACATTTATATTGAAATAATGTGTAGTTAAAGGTTTGTGTTTCTTTACATATTAAAGAGTACACCCAATTATTTCCACACAATAATGTAAAGATATTATAAACTCATTATGCAATAAAACAACACTGGTATCGGATCGGGATCGGTATCGGCCAATACTGAGATTTCCGTTATCGGAATCGGATCGGAAGTGGAAAAAGTGGTATCGGGACATCCCTACTGGCATTAATGCAAAAATGTAGTGTTAAAGAATTTACATCACATCCTGACAACAAACAGCATAGGGGAGAGGTACTCTTGGACTGATGAGGAGAATCGAGTTTTTCTCAATTTCTTTAAAATATGCATGACCTTTATTCTTGATGGAAGTTCTCCAGACTTTTTATGGACCACATTTTCCTTGCGGGTAAAGAATGTTTTATCAAAACGGCCATAAGAAGAAATAAACAAAACAAAAAACCTTTTAATTTAATGTAAAAAGAAAAGAAAATTATAAAACGTGTATCTGCACTGTATAGTAAGCATGTAAGCCCGATATTTATGGTTCTCAGAGTGTCTGAAGCAATGTCGGCCAATGAGAAGACAATCTTTTTTTTTTATTTATTGTATTGCAATAACTGTTGTTTTCTGTAGTGATCAACCGATGTGTTTTTTGTTTGTTTTTTTTTTTTTGTCTTTTTTTTTTCAAACAAATCCAGAAAAAGTGTACAGATTCTAAAGAACAACACATACATACAACGGTCACAGAGTATAACTTATATTACATTCATGAGTATTCAGATTTCGATCAAATTCTGCCGTACAAAGTTATGTTAAGGGTTACCCATCTGACATAGTCCATGGGTTAAAGAGTTCCTTTTTCCAGCCTTCTACATCATATATACATGGCATGGGGTTTTTTTTTTTTTTTAAAACCTTAGGTAACCGGTGTAATCTTTTCAAAAAGGGTACATGTCCTTTGTTATTTTTGAGGGAGAAATACCCAATTACATTGTTTTAAAGTTACACAAGATTAAACCCCATTATTGCATTTATCGCTCTAATCAGATCCTGCCAATGGGTATGAATAATGTTACAGTCCCAAAAGATGTGAAAATGGTCATCCATTACATTTCCACATTTTCTCAGGCATTCGCCAGCCTTTTGTTTCCCAGTTTGCAGATATTTTACTTTGGGGGTTATGAAATACCTTATTATATTTTTCCAAGCTAATTCCCTCCATGAATCTGAATTTATTGTAGTCATCTGTGTTTTACTCCTAGTTAGCCATTCTTCTTCTGTTATACTTATTTTGGCTTCCTTTTCCCATTTTTGTTTAACATATTTTGAGTGTGTGTTTGTGTGTTTTTTTTTTTTTTTGACATTAAACAGGAATAAATTCTTGATCCAAGTTTCTTTTTATATGTATCTACAAATATCTGTACTATTGAGGATCCAGTATCTTCCACATATTGTATAATCTTATTGAAGTAATGTGTAACATGAAGATATCTGAAAAGTCTTGTTTATCTAAATTGTATTTCTGGGAAAGTTGTTGGAAGCTCTCTAGTCCACTCTCAGTAGCGATCAAGCAGAAAGATGTTATTTCTTGTGAACTCCATTGTTTAAATCTCAGATCCAGCTTTGCTGGTTTAAATTGTAAGTTATGCTCAACACATCTTAGTATTCTTCCTTGTCTTTCAATTTTAGAATTTCTTAATTCCTTATACCAAATTTCCAAGGAAATCTTTGTCCAACAGTTAAATTTATGTAATTGTGTTTGCTGAAAGTTTCTATCTCCCAACAACACTTGAAAGGGTAATTAATGTCGTGACTGTTCAGATTCTTTCCACTTTGAGCAGTATTTGTCAATACAACAGCAAACCAATTGTCTTAGCTGTGCTGCTTTTGTAATAATCGTCTAATGATGGCCGACCTCTCCCACCCGAATCTTTAGGGAGTTGTACAGTTTTAAATCGCACTCTAGGTTGCCCATTTTTCCAAATGAAGCAAGATATTTGTTTTTTCAATTCATCAAATTGCCTTTTTGGTATATCCACTGTAAAGCTTGAAAAAGGAATCGTGACAAAATATTCGTCTTTATTATTTCTATTCGATTATATAGATCTAAAGGTAGTAGAAACCATCTATTCAGGTCCGTTTTTATGATTTCTGTAATATGGCAATAATTAATTATAGAGATGGTTAATAGGTTAGCAGGGATATGAACCCCAAGATATTTAATGGAAGATGTATTCCATTTAAATGTGTATTCATTACGTATTTTCTTTCTCCATATATTATCATATATCTGTCTTTGTTTGATCTGTATCTATGAAATCTGGAAGAATGTGTTCTAATCGTTTATTCATTATGGATGCATAAAGTCTGTAGTCAATATTTAGAACTGAAATAGGTCTATACGAATTACATTCCATCTGATCTTTTCCTTTTTGGAATTACAGATATTACCACCTCCCTTTAGGATCTAGGGGATCCTTACCTTCCTGTAAGGTGTAGTTAAAACATCCGTGAATCATTGACATCAGTGGCTTTATACCACTCCTCAGAAAAACCATCTGTTCCTGGTTCTTTATTTGTTTTAAGTTCTGATATAGCCTTATATATTTCCTCTGTAGTTATATTTTGAGTTCATATTTTGTTTTGTGTTGATCCGATTGCTGGTAAATCCAACGTGTGCAAGAATCTTTGTATGCTTGCAGAGTTGATATCATTTTTCGAATGTATAATTCTTTATAGTATCTTTCAAAAACCTTTCAAAATATGCCCCTCTCTGCCTGCTGTTTCCTTATTGTCCAAGCCATGAGCTTATTTGCTTTTTGACCATTTTTATTAGGGATGCACCGAAATGAAAATTCTGGACCGAAACCGAAAATCCAGGATGCACTTGGCCGAAAACCGAAACCGAAATTTTTACCCATTTAAAAAAATAAAAATAAATGTGTGTATAATTGTATTAATTTTATACTTTTTCATTAATTTCATGAATTTAATGAATCTGAATTGAAAAACTACAAACCAATAAAATAAATCACACTTTTATTGAAAGTAGCACCAAAATTGGACAAAAAATATATTAAAACTATATTAAATATTATTCTTCTTTCAGTTCTGTAAAAATCTAATTTTACAGATTTTATTAACAATTATCCAAATAATGTAAAGTTTTAGAAAGCTATTATATGCAAAACAAGAGTCAAGTAATAAACTTAGCTAACATCTTTCAAAAAGTTTAAATATGCAACAGTAATTTTAATTAAAACAACAGGCAGAACACAGAATGGCAGAGGGCCTCTATTCCACTGATCTATATATAACTATAATATATAATTATATATATATATATATATATATAGATCCGTGCTCTATTCTGTTTATGTAAACGTATGTACACTTTAAGTGAACATTATTGTGCAAAACAGCAGTAATTGAACTAAATCCAACCTCAACTGTAAACGACTGATGTATCCTCAAGTGAAGAACAAGTGTAATGTAATTGCTATACACATCATATTGGACCGCTTTCTATTTAAGTACAAGTGACCAGTTTCTCTTCAAGAACAAAAGTTGCTAAATTTTCTGACAGTCTCTCCTGTCAGAAAGCTCATCAAGAACATGAGATGCTGCACTGAACAGTCTCTCACTCTCTGTGCTGGTGCTTGGGCAGATAAATACCTGTGCACAATCCGCGCAAGCAAAGGAAAGCGGTCTTAGTTTATCGCCCGTAGTCAAGGGGATTGCCGCTTCTGGCGTAGTTCAATTAAATACGTCTCAAGTTGTTGTGTAGCTGCGCTAGTTGTGGCACTGCTATGGATCGGGCGCTTTCCTGTAGAATCTCTTGCTGTACTCTGTGTATATATATATCTTGAAAGTTCTGCTGAACAAACACTGCAGATCGCAAATGTGATGTCCTTATCAGAAACTTTGAAGAATTTGCACACCGCTGACATGATCGGCCTTTGTTCGGTAGCGCCGTGATAAGGGCTAGGTCGATCCAGAGTGAAATCTGAGCACTGAGGGGCGGGGCGAGGAGGTATATATTTTCGGCTCATATTTTCATTTTTTCTTCTTTCGGCTGAAAACCTAAAGTGCCATTTTCGGCCCAAAAATTTCGGCCGCCGAAATTTCGGTGCATCCCTAATTTTTATAGATCCTCTGCTTTATAAATGTAAGTTTTAATTGTAATTCCTCATCATAAATCTTATTATTTTCTGATTTGACCTCTTATCTTTTTCAGAATAGTTGGATCATTTCCCTTACCATGTTTAGTCTCTAATTCTTTAAGTAGTGTGTTCAAATCTTTTAAATGTTTCTGTTTTTCTTTTTTTTCTGTGATGCTCACACTATAAGTTTACCTATCATAACATCAAATAGGGTACAAGCTTATCTGTTAAATAATCAGAGATCTTTCTGAACATATTCTTTGCATGCCAAATCATTTAAATAGTTAGCATTGAGTCGCCGGAATGTCTTTTTAGGTTAACTGTCCATGAGCACTATCAGGTAAACTCCTGAGTGGTCTGAGAAGTCCTTTACTCAGTCTAGAATTGATTCTTTTTTATGTTTGGTTCAGAAAGACGGAGACATGAGCAGTTTTTCTGAAGGATATACTGTTGATCTCTCCACACATCTATTAAACCTAATTCTTTCATCATTTTTCTTATTTGTCTAGCTTCCTGACTAATTTTCTTGATGGGCGAATCAAGTATAGGTTGAAGTTGTACATTTTAATCTCCCCACAGATCAGTGTCCCAGATGCCTCCTCAGTTATGGTATTAAATATTTTTTTGAGAAATGATTTGTCTTCTCCAGGCGGTCTAGATAAATTGACTAATGTACAGTAACTTCATTTTGGTCAATAGTCCCTTTTACAATGATATATCACCCATCTTTATCAGTAATTTCAGAAAGCAACTGAAAATTAACTTTTTTTTTTTTTATTAATGTTGTTACTCCCCATTTACAGCCATTATTGTATAAGAAAAATGCTCTAAATCCCATTTTCCCTAACTTTCCATGTTCTCATGTGAAAGATGAGTCTCTTGCTTGAAGATTATCTGTTGATTTTCTCTTCATTTTAGCAATAAGTTTACATCTTTTAATTGGACTTAGTAATGATGCGTTCAGACCAGAGGTGTCGAGAGAGTCAAATCGACCGGAAGTCATTAATTTTCTATGGCAGCCAGCGTCTCTCGGCGGCTCAGCATGTAATCTAAGCCAATATTGTTTTAAAAATTGAGGTGACCAAAACATCAAATTCAAAAACATGGACCACATAGAAAAGTGAACTGACCTCCAAACTTGAAGTTTTGAGTAACTTCCAAATGTGCGGGGTAGGCCTTCCTTCTCTAAAGGTCCCCTCTCTGTTGTGCAGATTGCATAAAAGCTGTTATCTATTCAGCACCCATAATGACTGGTCCTATATTCTTGTGTTTTCAGCTAGGTTTACAAGTTAAACAAGTATTTTCTTATTTTATCCTCTATAATAACAGCATTGATTTTATATAAATTATAGTCCTCTCACACCAACTTAACAATTGGTAGTAACTCAACTCTGAACATGTGTCCTCTGTTCATCCTTTTCAACATGAGGCAGATCAAATAAAGTGCATGTGCCCTTTCGTCATAAATATTTGAATTAAATGAACGCATCCACCATCAAAATTATATCCACAAATGTAAAGATCTCACCAGTATTTCTGAATTTTATGGTAGGGTTTATCAACTTCATCTATTCATTCAGGCGGAGCTTGTGTTGTCTCTTTGAAACCCACATAGTTTCTCCCGAATCTTCGCTCGACTTTTCTTTGATGTTGCGTCCACCTTTTCCCAAGACCTCTGTTTCGCTTTTTCAGGAGGGCCCATTCCAGTTGCCTCTTCGTTACTTATCGGTCCCTTTTTTTTTTTTTTTTTTTTTTTTTTTTTTTTAAGTCTTTTGACGCTTCCATCGTCGTATTATACGTAACCGGCCTTTTCCAGAAAGACTTTCAGTTTTGCCGGCGGTAGCGTCTGGAACTTGATTCCTTTCTCTTTTAGTATTTTCCTGATCGGTGCGAATGCCCTTCTTTTCTGTTGGATCTCAGGTGGATAATTTTGGTCAAAGAAAATCCTTTTTCCGTTGCGGTGCACTCTCTTCCTCCATGCAGAGCAGAGAACCAAGTCCTTCGTCTTATTTTCCAGGAAAAATACCACCACTGATCTGGGGTATTCATCAGCGGGTGGCTTGGATTCAAACACTCTGTGACTCCGTTGAATTTTGAGGTCCAAGTCTCCAAGTGACAACTCTGTTTTGAAGCTCTTGGACAGTATTCCCTTCGCATCCTTCCAGAATTCTGAAACTCCAGATATTATTTCTGCGTGAACGTTATTTCTGCGTGAACGAGATAGGCTGATACAATGTCGATGTATCATACAATTTAATATAGTGAATAACATAAAATAGCAAAAATATAATGTTTATTTACCACTATATTTACTAAATTTCACACTAAAATTTACCTTTTTGTAAAAAAAAAAAAATTATGTTTATATATATATATATTTGTATTTTAACCTGTTGATGTGCAATCGCTCGCACTTGGGAGTGACGTCACTCTGTTTACAATTAATATATAATTTACGATCTATATATGTAATTAATGTTAATAAATGATACATCTTTTCAAAGTTCTAAGGGTTCAACATTGATATCCGATCTCTGTTTCACGATAGCAATGCTCCAGAAACAGTAATTTAGTTATTTGTGCCAGGAGTACAAATGAAAACATGCAATATCAAAACGGGACTGCATATCTTTATGAATCCAGTTCAACACACTTGGGTCAATCGTCCATAACAAGCGTTCATTGAAAAACATCCAATAGCACTTTTTGTCCATAAAAGTGATCAATCTGAGAAATATTGATATATTCTCCATTGTTTACATGAGAAAAAATTACCCTTCGTCATTGTTCTTCAACAAACTGCAATCTGAGCAGCATTCAATTTTTTTATTGTTTTTTTTAGATTATAAAAACATGTTCAGCACAAAATTAAATGAAACTGTCTCCTGACAGTTTAAACGGCCTGGATCACCTGCTTGGATTGTCACAGACTGACTGTCATGATTTGTGAATAAGAGGAACTTTTGATCCTGATCCTAAAGTTTGATTCTGGCTGATAGAATATGCACTTCAGAGGATTATATTCCTCCTGAAGTTCATATTCTATCAACCAGACTGAGACTTTGATGGGGAAAAAATGCTCTATTTTCATGAGGTTTGTTAATTATATCTGTTTAAACGAGACATCTGCATATTTGCAGACAGTATATAATAGAAGTTTTATTGATATTTGTCTTTTATCATTGGATTAGTTACAGGGAACTGTTGAGGAGAGATTGTTAGAATACACGCTTCAGAGGAATATTTATTAGCGCTCCATAGGAAGCTGGATCTGCTCAAGTTTTGTGAGGTTTGTTTATTACATCTGTTTAAACGAGATATGTGCATATTTGAAGACCGTATATGATATTGGTTTCATTGATAGTTGCCTTTTTATCATTCGATAAGACAGTTAAATGTTACAGGGAACTGTTAAGGAGAGATCCTGTGAGCATTTAAAGCTGTCGTGTGTCAGTTACACTGCGTTCTAGTACTTGATAGAGTCGGTGCTCGGTACTACCGGTATTGCAGAAACAATGGTTTCGTTACTTTTTTTTTATTTTATTTTTTTATCGACTTGGTACTGAAGTACCGGTACTTTTGACAACACTAATTGTAACAGACTACCTAATAACAACCTATAATTGGGTTGTAGGTATAACAACCTACACTGGAAAAACAAGACTCAATGCAGCATCCAAAGATGTATAACATATATGTATGGAGGACTAAACATGCAAAAATAATAAATGAATAAATGTAATACAAAAATAAAGGAATAAATGTCTTGATAAAACAAATATATTTAGTTTTTAATAAAATTTATTCCTGAATTTATTATTGTATGGCTTTATTCCTTTATTATTTTCTATATTTATTTTTAACTTTATTTTTATTCTTTTTAGCTTTTAATTATTTATTCATTTATTTTGCATATTTTTTTATTTATGTGTTAATTTCTTTTTATATTTATTTATTCCCACATATATTTATTTCCATATTTATATATTCCCATATATATTTATTTATTTATACATGTATTTATTTTTACTTTTCTGTGTGCAACATGGAAATGAGGGAGGCGGTCCTTGCGGAGCTCCAGTGCATCATTGGATGAGAGCTCAATAGTACTTATCAGAAGCAGATGGACGTCCCACCTTAGTACCCCCTGACTCGCACAGATTTTGAATATGCAGGGGAACGTTTTGCAGAGAGTTTAACAATCCAGGATGTGCTTCTACATTCATACCGGCATACAGCTCTCCTAAACCATCAATAAGCACCTCTACTTTAAATGAAACAGTCATTTGATGCGTGGTTATCCACTTCATTCGCATGTCGCGCAACTCTCTAGATATATGTTTAGAGTCAGCTATAGATTTCTTTATTTTTTTATTGCAAACGTATACATACATAAACGATCAGGGAAATTAAGCATGGTTGTATCTTTTACAATGAACAATCATAACAACAGAAAACATTATTATGGATTTGCAGATATCAAAATATGAAGTTATATACACAGAAAAAAAAAGAAAAGGACAAGGTTAAATCATATCATTTATGAAACTTGCTCATTTTGTGGTTTTGTTGAAGAAACAGCTCCCCATTTATTTTGTAATTGTAGTATAACCAATACATCTTGGATTGACTTAAGCTCTTATGTTTTTAGCCCCACAGATAGCTTTAGTTTACACGCGATATGGCTATGACCTAACGTCACATCAAAACAAGTCAAGAGTAATCGAGCACATGCTTCAATCTACAATAAGCCAATGGTAAGCAGGACCCGCCCACATAATTATCATACAAGAGACAGAAATGTAAGAATAAATACAAAAATAAATAAATGTGGGAATATTTAAATATAGAAATAAATACATGTGGGAATAAATAAATGTAAAAATAAATGAATGCATAAATAAATAAATAATAAAAAAACAAAAACAAATGAAAGATTTCTTTTTTTTTTTTAAAGAATAAAAATAAAAAGAGAATATAATATATAAAGGGAAAAAAAGTCATACAAAAATAAATTCAGGAATAACTTTCATTAAAAACGAATTATATTTGTTTTATCAAGACATTTATCCTTTATTTATTTTCTTATTATTACATTTATTTATTTATGTATTTATTTATTATTTTTGCATGTTTAGTCCTCCATATATATGAACATGTCTATGTCTGAGGATCTCTTCATGTCATCTACACACTCAGGTGAGGCACTATCTAAGAAAACATCTCGACTCTATGAAGTATCAGCATGTTTTTTTTGACAAATGTAATACCATAAAGGTGTCATGAATTGGATATTTATTTTATTTTATAATGTTCCTTGAGGTCCACTTATAATGTACGTGTGATTTTTTTTTCATTAAACATAGTCATAATTTAGGATTAATTGGTCATTTTCTATCCACTTTTTGTGCCTCTGATTCAAATGCCCCGTTTTATGGGGCGTGTCTTTGAAGACTTCCGTGTAAATGCCCACTGCTGTGATTGGGTAACATCTTTGAATGTGGATAAGTGTAAATACCCCTGCCATTACACGTGTGTGGGGTTGTTTTGAAAAGTTAGGATGGTTAAAAAAATGACTGACAACCGGAGGAATTCATCCATACATGTTTGAGCCAGAGTCTGATCCCGAATTAACCCCTCCACAAACACCACGGATACTGCAGTCTGTGACAGCTTGTTAAGTAATCACTGTAATTTACTTGTCTATTTGTGTAATAGTTATTTCTTTTATTGTTGTTTAAACCAAGACACTACACAACGGTGTGTATCTTTTTAAGTAGTTGGGACATTTTCCAATGGAGAAACATTTCCGTGTTTTACAAATGCTGAGTAACGCATGACAGTATCAAATAAAGTGTAAATACATGGTGCTGTCACATTTATAACTGTGAAAGGATACACTTACGCGCAAAATGTAAACTTATATAGGATACATTCATTTTATAATTGTATACATATAATCATCTTTCATCATATGTTCAGTGTTGTGACAAACGCATACGTTGTTCATTGCAATGAGTCACAAAGGAAAGAGATTGCCTAAATATATTGAATTTATAAATATGTTGAGAAAACAGTCTCTAGAGTACTCCGAGTGGTGCTAAAACCAAAACTCATCTAGTGAGGGTCAGTTCTGTGGATAAAAATGTCTTGTTGATGAGAGAGGTCAACAGAGAATGGCCAGACTGGGTCAAACTGACAAAGTCTACGGTAACTCAGATAACCACTCTGTACAATTATGGTGAGAAGACTTTAATCTCTGAATGCTGTTCTGAGATGTGGGTTGGTGCTGTTTTGGCAGCATAAGGGGGACCTACACAATATTAGGCAGGTGGTTTTAATGTTGTGGCTGATGGGTGTGTATCGTCACCCAGCCCTAATAAAGGCTATAAAAAGCTTGATTGGGTATATGCTTAAAAATAGAGCATAGTTATGGCACCAAGTTTCCATAATTTCAAAATAAGAGTCCGGAAATGGGCTTTTGGGCTCTTTCATTGTCCCACATTAGGGTTCAAATAAAAATATTTTTGATTATTATTTGGATTTTAGTTGCAAAAGAGACTGCATCTTGGATTTTATTAATTTTAATTAATTCTGTCTTTGCTCTTCTTCGTAAGAGAAGTTTTTAAAACATCCTTTTCCACCACCTGATTATCGTTATCTGCAAAATCCACTATTGGTCGATCTGTATTTCATAATATAAATGGATTCTAAGTACAGCCCTCTTATGAACCTGACAGATATTCAGCAAATAAATAGGCTAAAAAGCTGTCATATTGTGCAAAACTATCATAGTCCTCACAAAAACAGATTGAACATTACTCACAGTAGACAATTTGAGGTCGGACAGCAATTAAAATAAATATTGTTAAAGTTGGTGACATTTTTACACAAGCACTGCTCTGATGTCTGTAGAGGAAGTGCTTAAAATAACATGGCATTGGTTTACAGACAACTTCTTTGAGAGGGTGTTAACATACTAATGGTTACATTTCGACTCCCAGCATGCTAAAGCACCATGATATATTTGTTAGTCAACTAGTTTAACTTGTTGACCCTTCCCTTTTGGAGAGAAGGGGAAACGACAGTTGCATATCTGACAATATTCTGCAATAACACCCCACCCTTCCACCGAGTATATATGCTAAATAAAATAAAGGCACATCATTTCTTTAAGTTGTGTGTTCAGCTCAGTGTTGCTGTGGTGATTGATGGACCAAAAGGCTCTTCTCCACCCTGTTGCTCTTGTGTTCCTTCTCCTTTCATCTAAACCAGCAGGACTAGTTCCCACTCCTAACAGACGGTCTCATACCTCGCTGTGTGGAACTGATGTGGGGTACACTTTTATATGGAAAGAAACACAAGCCACTAACTACACTTTATTTCAGTAAAAATTTGAGAAAACAAAAAGTGATTTTATAAAAATGCATTAAAATTGGTAGACTATTAATACAATCTTTGTTAGCTTATCTACTAGATAATGCTGCAACAAAAATAAGTGATTTTTTTAAACTTTTATCAGACCTTTTGTTTACTTTAATACTCATTCATTAATTTGATTGGAACCCAGTAAACTTAAATCTTGTTGTAATTTCTATTATAATTATTATTATTAAATTAGTTTTTTTAATTATAAAACAGTGATGTATTTCAGTCGTAGTTTCTTAAATTTAAAACCCTCTGGCTTTTATTTTGACGGAACTCATTCAAAATCTGGTGATGTGCTCCCCCGGTTCCGATCTCGGTGTATGTTCTAAGCCCGTATATTTATTAATGCAGCTTTTTGTGATTCACTAAGCTTGTATGTCTTCAAGAGACTTTCAGTGAAATCCACGAGTCATATAGACAACTGTAATGGCGCTTTTATATTCTTTTATGTTCTTTTATTTCATTTTTGGAGCTTGACCGTAACGATCATGACTGACGCACCGTATCGAATTTGGAACGTACTCATTGGACCGATACCCGATCCATTAAAAACGTAATGGAACTAATATCCAGTTATACAGACTCAAGTCACAGTGAGCTAAAGCAGTCTTTCAGGTGCTCTTTTGGCCTGTAGCTGCACTAATGACTGCACTTATTGTGCGTCTTCTGTATTCTCCTTGAGTTATTAATGGCCAGTGATAATATCTAGAACACTATGGGTGATACAGTACACTAATGATGACAAGTGACACATTTGGTAATTGTAGAAATCAAATAACTTTGAATTGCTTAAATATAATTTTAAAATTATGCACACTATTTACTTACTCATAACATTGAATACATTAAACAAAGGATTGCATAAACCGAAGAGCTACTTATTCTAAATAATAGTGTATTTTTGGACTCTTGAAAGTCAAGATTTTGATATTATTGTTTTTAAATGAATGAATGAATGGACATTTATAGTTTCAACATTATTTATACTTCAGACCTTTGTTGGACAAGAAATACTAGCTTCATACCATGTGACCCACATTTGGTTATCGGTGTGTAAACGCATAAAATGTAACAATTCATGGATGAAGCCACACTGAGAGCCCCATATATCTACAATTGAACCATAAAAACTAACTAAGGAACTAACACATTGTGAATCAACCAGGCTGGTACAGTTATGACCTGATGACGATAATCTGACAAAATCATGCTGGAATTTAACATAAATGGGAAAAATTAATTGCCCTGGCGAACTTTTGACATATTGACACATTTTTATGCCCAGTAACTGCCCAATTTTGTGTTGTATGAAGTGTGGAAATAACTCCACATTTAACAATAGTGTAGCAGTCTCTTTGAATGATTTTACAAACAATGCTAAAGAAATGAACAGAAAATGTATGTAGACTGTGAACAGAAGTGCCTATTTCTGAAAGCAAAGTGGCAGGTATCTAGTTTACTTGCTAGTGACTCAAAGTAAACTCATGTTCTGTGTTGTTGTGTGTGTTTGCAGGGTTTCTGCAGCAGCAGTACGGTGTCTGTAACAGAGAGTCTGCTCTTTGTGTCCACACTGAACGGAAACCTGCATGCCGTCAGCAAGAGGTCTGGAAGCATCAAATGGACCCTGAAAGAAGGTACACACAATGTTTTCCTGCCAGACCATTCCGTTTTAGTTCTCAAAGGTTTATCATGAGTTCAGATTACACGTCTCACAGTGGTAAACTGCAGTGATGCCCAGCGCACCTGTGAAAGTCAACACCAGCTCACTGTTGTCTGCTGCAGTATATGTTATTATCTTACAGATCGCAGGAGACTTTAGTCCCCTACACTTAAACTATATTTCATTTTGCATAGAGATAATTGCTCATTACCATACAATTATTAAATGAATGAGCAATTTTATGAAATTATTAAAGTAATAAGTATTAAAGCAATAAGCCATTAGAGGTTGTGGTTTTATGTGAATTTACATGTTTAAAGACTGTTGTTATACACTACATATAGAGATTTTATTGTGGTAACACACAGCAACTTGCATATTGGCAGTAGACAAGAAAAGTTTTTGGGGATTCCATCTTAAACAATTTTTAACTGCATTTGTTTTTTATTGCAGCATATAACAGTAATTACAAATATTGTTTGTTGATTTATGTTACAAAATAGAAAGAATAACAAACAAGCAAAAGGAAAATCAAAAATAGAAAGGCAGAATACAAATAAAAGACAAACAGTAAAAAAAAATTCAAATGTCTATAAGTAAAACATTTAAAACTAAAATAATAGTAAAGAAATAGAAGTCTCAGTAAAAGCTGAGTTTGTTGAAAAAGAAAGTTTGGAACAATAGACACTTATTTAAAAAACAAAAATAAGCAGTGAAACACTTTTATTTTAAAATGTAATTATTTATTAAACATTTTTATATATTTTATTTTTACATATTTGTATTTGTAAAATTTATGAAAATAATTTTACTTGGTTACACCACATGATTTTTTTTTTTTTTCTCCCCAATTTTAAATGCCCAATTCCCAAAGCGCTCTAAATCCTCCTCAATCTGGGTGGCAGAGGATGAATCTCAGTTGCCTCCATGTCTTAGACCGTCAATCCACGTATCTTATCACGTGGCTTGTTGAGTACGTTACCGCAGAGACCGCGCGTGTGGAGGCTTCACGCTGTTCTGCGTGGCATCCACGCACAACTCACGACGCGACTCATCGAGAGCTAGAACCACACACTATAGCGACCACGACGAGGAGGTTACCCCTGTGACTATACCCTCCCTAGCAACCGGGCCAATTTGGTTGCTTAGGAGAGCTGGCTGTAGTCACTCAGCATGCCCTGGATTCAAACCCGTGACTCCAGGTGTGTTAGTCAGCATCTTAACTCACTGAGCTCCCCCCCCACCACATGATATTTTTTAAGTCTTTTTAAAGTCATAATTAAACTGGACTTCTCTCTCCCCCTCCCCGAGAGTCCCCCCAAAATGCTAAATAATTACCCCATTTCCTGACAAACAAGTCCCCAAACCCCAGCCTTCTACTTGCCACCTCCTCGAAAGCTGCCACCCTCCTCATCTCCACACACCATCCAGAAATGATGGTGTTCCGTCCGACTTCCAGCCCCTTAAAATAATTTGTTTACAATCATGATACTGGTCAGAACTTCATTTTTTGTATACGTTTATCCCCCAAATTTATGACCACCAGTTTGCTTAAAATAAGAGAGGGGGACATCTCAGGTAGTTGAATTTTGGAATGCAATACATTTTAATAACATTAACCAATCATAGATAAATGTAATGAAGCCCACCTGCCCACATCACTCAAACATCTTTTTATTAAGGGATCAAATTGACTCTTAACTAAATCACACATATTTGCTGGGAATAAAATGCCCAAATACTTAATGCCCTGTTTGGGCCACTGGAAGGCGCCGGCTGGAAAGCCATTACTGGGCAGTATGCTGTCAGAGCCAAAGCTTTGGATTTAGATCAATTGACTCTGTATCCCGAGAACTTAGAAAATGTATTAATAATTCTATGGAGGCAAGGCATATATGTATTGGGGTTATAGACGAATAATAAAATATTTCTTCCCTTCTTATTGTGGCTGCTAATGGTTCCAGGGCCAGACAAAACTATAATGGGGAAAGAGGGCAACCCTGCTGGGTGCCCCTATCCAGAGTAAAATAATCTACAAATTAATCAATTTGTTTGTACCGCCGCTACCGGGTGTCTATAAAGTAACTTGATCCATCCAATAAAAATATTCCCAAACCTGCATATTTCCAAAATCTTAAAAAGATTTCAAGTGCCTTTTCGGCATAAAGTGAGATTGAAGCGACCAGAGTCTGATCGTCAGCCACCGACCACATAATATTGATGATATCCTTAATGTTATCAGAAAAGTTGTGGCCCCGAATAAACCCCACCTGATCTACATGATTAACTGATATCATAACTTAATCGGTTAGCCAGAATTTTTGCCAATATTTTTGCATCTAGCTGTATCAGTGAAATTGGACGGTAACTCTTACACTCACTTTGTCCTTTTTAAGAATCAGACGGATCCGGGCTTATGTTATGGTTTGCGGATTGGCATCCACGCACAACTCACCACGTGGCCCACCTAGATTGAACCACATTATAGCGACCGTGAGGAGGTTATCCCATATGACTCTACCCTCCTTAGCAACTGGGCCAATTTGGTTGCTTTGGAGACCTGTCTGTAGTCACTCGGCACGCCATGGGATTCGAACTTGCGAACTCCAGTGGTGGTATTCAGCATCTTTACTCCCTGATCTACCCAGGCCCCCTTGAAGCTTTCCATTCTTTCATGATTCCGTATAAACTTCTAAGAAAAGTGGAGCCTATTTTGTAGCATAATATCTAACAAATTCAGTGGCAAAACCATCTGGCCCCAGAGACTTGTCTGTAGGCAAGGCCTTAATTACCTTTCCAAGCTCTTCCAAGGTTTTTCAAATTTTATTTTTGCTCCTTAATAAATTTGTGAGTTCTAATGGTTCCACAAAGTTTCTAATGTCTTCATCAGTAGACGAAGATGTGAAACTATAGAAATCAAGATAGAATTCATTAAAAGCATTATTAATATCAATGACTTAGGTGAATATTTCACCACCAGCAGATTTCACAGGGAATGGTAGAAAATGACTATCTGCTTTATATATCTAGCCAAAAGCTTCCCTGCTTTGTCCCCCATTCAGCGCTTCAGCTCTGCCTCGGCACTTTTAATATGCCCTTCCAACTCCGTGATTTCCCGTGCTTTGGATTTTCTGATGAGTGAGGCATACTGTATGATCCGACCCCTAAGAACTGCCCTAAGTGCCTCCCAAGCCACGCCCACAGAGGATACTGAGGACCAGTTGGGCTCCATATAGACATTGATTTCAGCCTTTATAATTTGTTGGAATTCAGGATTTTGCATAAGGGATACATTAAAGCGCCAACTATGTGATTTCTTTTTTTCCATATGTGGCAACACCTCTAAACTCACCTGGGCGTGATCTGAGACTAAAATGGAGCAATCAGCAACAGATGAAATGAGTGTCTTCGATATAAAAAAATAAAAACATATATTCTAGAATAAATCTTATAGACTGAAATGTTTTTTCAAAAGTCTCCAAATATCTGTAAGACCAAGGTTTTTACACATCCTATGAAGTGTCAATGTTGCTCTAGGGGGCTTACACACTTTTGCTTCACTATGATCAAGGACTGAGTCCATCAAAAGATTAAAGTGTCCTCCCAGTATTATATCATGAGGGGTGCCAGCAGCATGCAACATCTCGTCAAGATCTATAAAAAAGCCCTTATCAGCGTTAGGTGCGTAAAGATCAATTTTTGCTAAAACAATTATGACCCTTCCTAATTTATCTTTAATCTGTTTGAGACATTTGAATTGTAGATGTTTACTTATATCAATATTATCACTTGTAATGACTCTCCTTCTCTTACTTGAGCCAGCACTAAAGAAAACATGTCCACCCCATATCTTCCCAAAATTTTCAGCTTCCTGCGGGGAAAGATATGTTTCTTCAAGAAACACTATTTCATATTTCTTGCATTTAAGAAAATAAATAACCTTCAATCTTTTTATGGGGTGCCCCAGCCCATTCACATTTCATGTGGAGAGAGACAATCCACTCATATTAACTTTTGACATATTAGAAAAAATAGATTGTTTGTCAAAAATAAAATTATAAATCAATCAGCCCCCAAACTTTCTCTAGAACTGAAAAAAAAAACCCATCATGTGTGCGTTTATGTTGTCTTTTAAGTTTCTCATTAAACTATTATTTATATTGAAAAGCCGGTTCTCGCCTCCTCCTTTCCATTGATCCCTTTACACTGGTGCCGAAGCCCGGGAAGGAGGAGGGATACGCCGTAGTAGAGTTCTCGCCACCACCGTCCACCCCAACGGAGCAGCCGCGGCCATCTGCCGGGGGACGAGGAGCCCAGCCGCCTGAACGAGGACGATGGCCACCGACCACGAGGGGAGAAGGTGCTCCTAACCGACCACCTGGAGCGGTCAGGGCTGCTGCCAGGGGCGCAGGAGTCTCCTACCGGCCGCTGAAACGCGGCAGGGTTTAAGACCGCCGACTGCAAGCGGGGAGGGGCTCACTGGCGACCGCCTGGAGCGAGAGAACCGCTGCCAGGGGCGAGGGAGACCCCTTCTGTTCCCCGAGAACGCGGTGGGGCTGGTGGACTGCCTCTGAACCGCCCGGAGAAGCGTGGCTGTCGTCGGATAGAGGGTGGAGGAGTGGCCGAGGAACAAGCTGCGGCGTATCGGAGTACCGGCTTTTCAATATAAATAATAGTTTAATGAGAAACTTAAAAGACAACATAAACACACATGACGGACATGTCCGCTAACGATCTCTCTCTTCCGCACGATCCTCCGCAGTCGACCTTTAAACCTCAGAGGCTTGACTAGTCTAATACGGGACCGGATGTGTAGGATCACGACCCGGCCCCGCCCTCCGCCCTGCCACAGGCGTCTATCCCTCTAAACTCAAACAGTTCATGTATGCGTACGAGAGCCCCTATGACAACTTTGCTGAACGGATTTCTGAAGTCCGGTGTTCTATACAAAATTTGTAATACAGAATTACACAACAGAAGATAATCTATAAAACAAACTCCAGGCATTAGGCAAGGCAAGTTTATTTATATAGCACATTTCATACACAATGGTAATTCAAAGTGCTTTACATAGAAGAGATTAAAATAAGAATAAAAAAATAAGAATAATTGAAACAGTTTAGAATAAAATAAAATACAGTACAAACAGTTGGACACACAGTGGCACAGTGCTCATTCAGTAAATGCACCGCTAAACAGATGTGTTTTGAGTCTGGATTTGAATGTGACTAATGTAGGAGCACATCTGATCTCTTCTGGAAGCTGGTTCCACATGCAGCTGGCATAATAGCTAAAAGCAGACTCTCCTTGTTTAGAGTGAACCCTTGGTATTTCTAGCTGATGTGATCCTAATGATCTGAGTGATCTGTTGGGTTTATATTCAGTGAGCATATCTGCAATATATTGAGGTCCTAGCCCATTGAGTGATTTATATACCAGTAATAATACTTTAAAATCAATCCTAAATGTAACTGGGAGCCAGTGTAAAGACCAAGAGGACTGTTGGATAAACACAAGGAACGTGTTGATTCATCCACATAACTGTCCTGAAAGTGTGTTCCTCCAAAAAAAGAACTCCAGCCACTAGGCGGAACAACACAAAAAGAAACAAAGAACGTTCTTAGCTTCCTTGGACAGTCAAGTGAAAGTTCATTAAGTCAGGTGCACTGGCTGTATCAAGAGCATCACACAATACCTTGCTCAGTCATTGACGTTATGAAGGACAGTGCTTGTTGTGGGCATGTAAATGTTTTGCGGCCATCCTTAGTATCTATTCTGAGTTTGGCCGGGAATATCAGTGCAAATGCGACCTTCCGTTGATGTAGGAGTTTCTTGCATTCCTTGAATCAATCACGTTTCTCTCTTGTCGAATTCGCAAAGTCTGGGAATAAAACATTTTGTGGTTCTTCCAAGAAAGGCTTCCTTTTCTCCTTGCCTCATGTAACAAGATCTTTATCGGATGATCTCAGAAATTTGGCCAGAATTGATCCGGGCCTGTCTCCATCAGTGGATCTCTGAGCTGGAACCCTGTGAGCTCACTTGATTTCTAGCTTATGGCTCGTTATGTCAAGCAGACTCCGGAATACCTCACCTAGGAATTTCACCATAATCGCTGCCACCTTCGTCCCCAGAAATTCCAAAAATTCACATGTTGTTTCACTGATTACGATTCTCAAGGTCTTCCAATTTTTCCCAAATGCATTCAAAGTCTGTCTTGGTTGCTAGCAGATTAGCAGTTTATTCCCTCTCCGATGACTCCAGAAAATCTATCCATTTCTCAACACCCCCCATTCTTTAACCAACTCCGAGAATTTCGTCTCCATGGCAGTGATCGATCGACATACACCAAGACCCTTTAAGTCCACAATGACCTTCACCAGCATTGCCGACATGCTAGACGGTTGATGCTGATTCTCTCCCGCCGCACCATCCAAATTGTCCCTGGTCTGCGGCCCGGTCAGGGGTGTCAGCTTGAGTACGTAAGTGTCTTTTAATGTCTTCAGACACAGAGGATTTTTAATTCTTTGACATATTGTCTTCATAAAACAGTTATGGATCAGGGTGTATCGAATCTCGCCAGTTTGACACAAAGTATTAAAAACTAGCAAAGTGCGCAGAGCTCGCTGTTCACACATCCGACCCTTGCATGGCGCAACGCTACTCCCCCAATCTAGAATCATTTTTTTTTTATAAAAAATGGATGTGGGCTAAATAACCAACTAAAGAAGTTTTGCCCTAAGTACATTAATAGACATTCCATCTGTCATATCTGCTTTGGAAAAATCTTAACTTATTTGTGCTGCATTTATGAAATGAGGTGACTATGTTCTTGTTTCCAGCATGCGTTTTGGACTGACAGCAGATTGCAGATGGACTGTATGTGTAGTATTTCCTTGCAGTGTTTCAATAATCATTAACCCAGCAACTGCAGGGAACAAACATTGTGTCATCAAGGTAGTGGAACATCAGTTTACATAATTTCCACTTGAGCTTTAACTCAAAGCCAGAAACAAATGAAGGAGATTCAATGCATGCTAAAGCACTCTTCCACTTCAGCAGTTAACATGCATTGAATGGAAGCTGCCATCATTTGCACATTAGCCACTCTGTTCTCAATAATCACACGGCTTCGGAGGTCCCACAAGAAGCTCTGTGAAGGGCAGACGTGTGAGGTACAGCCCTGCGCACTTTGCACATTTTTATTATTATTTTCATGATATAATCTGGTGAAATTTGATACAACCAGTTACACATTTGCTGTTTGAGGTAAACATGACAAAGTCAAAAATTAAAGGACTCTTACATGTTTAAGATGAAAGCCCAGACAGGCCTGTGGACCGGGGACTTGATTTGGATGGTGTGGCAGGAGAGGAGATCCAGCATCATCTATCCAACATGTCGGTGATACTGACAAAGGTAGTTGCAGACTCCTCATGGAGTCATCGGAAAGGGAATTATCCGCTAATCCGTCCAAGATAGACGTGGATTAATTTAAAAAATGGGAAGATTTGGAAAATCTGAGCCAAAGGAACAACTTACAGATTGTTGAAATTGCTGAGCATGAGGAAGGCAGAGATATGGTGACATTTCTGGATGATCTCTTCCCGAGTCTGCTTGACAATGCGGGCCACGAGCTCGCAGATCTACTGAGGGAGACAGACCGCTATCAATCTTGGCCAAATTTCTGAGATCATCCGATAAAGATCTCGTGTTACGCAAGGCGAGGAGCAAAGGAAAGCTTTCTTGGAAGAATCACAATATTTTCTTGTTCCCGGAATTTGCGAACGCAACGAGCAAAACGTTCAAGGAACGTGCAAGAAACTCTTGCATCAATGAAGATCGATTTTTGCTCCGATGTTTCTGGCCAAACTGAGAATAAACAACAAGGATGGCAGCAAAGTATTTACATGTCCCAATCAGGCAATGTCTTTTATAGAAACAATGGTGAGTCTTGTGAGTGGATCGACTCGCTGTAGTTTGGCTTTCATAGGAAGCTGGGCATCATTTTTGTTTCTTTTTCCAATGGCTCCGCCAAGCGGCTGGAGTTTGTTTTGTGTTGTGAATTAACACTTCTCCTTAAAGAACCTTTTGCATTGACGGAAGATCACATTTACAATGAAGTTCCCGGCCAGATTGAGTATAAACACTACGGATGACCGCAAAATATCTACATGCCCACACAAAGGATGTCTTTTATAAATATGACGGACTGTGTAAGTCATGGTCTATACTTTTTATGCCGCTTCTGTGTGAATTGACTATTGACCATCCGAGGAACCGGGATGCATGTTTTATATCCTTTTGTGCTGGTTCCGCCTAGCGGTTGGAGCTTGTTTTGTTAAATAACACTACTTTGGGACAGTTATGGATGAATCTGTTAGTTTTGTGTGCTTATGCCGCCTGTTGGCAAGAGTATGATTTGTGGAGTCTTTTCGTGGGCCTTTGGAATGATTACATCTGCTGCACTCATCAGCTGGCTCTCTGAAGATTCGTTTGCCTGTCAAAGGAAACGGAACAGCTTTATATCAGCTGGAATTTGTTTTGTGAAGGAACACACCTTCGAGACAGTTCTGTGAATGAGTCTGCATGTTCTTTGTGTTTGTTCTGCCTATTGGCTGGGGTTTGTTTTACAATACATTTATGACCTGTAATTTTGCCTTACAAATTTGTGAGGCAAAATTGAGAAATCCAGTGGCAAAGTTGTCGTGGGGGCTCTCGTAGGCATACATGGACTCTTGGAGTTTAAAGGGTTCGACGGCGGTTGGCGCTGTCGTACGTGGGGTTAATGCACATGTTTTTAATTTTCTGTTCGTTTTGTTTGGGGGACGTTTGGGGTTTTATTGTTGCATTAATGTTGAAATGCGGTCTTCATAATTTTGTTTTTGGCACACAATTTATTTTTTCTATTATATCAAAATGTCAAATGTTAATAGGAGTGTACTATCTCTCTCTGATCTAGTGTATATGATCTAGTGTTTCTTCATGAAACATCTTTCCCCGCAGGAAGCTGAAAAATTTGGGAAAATATGGGGTGGACGTGTTTTCTTTAGTGCTAGAGAACAAGCGTAAGAGCAAGGGAGTAATTATATTGGTAAATAAACATCTACAATTCAAATGTCTCAAACAGGTTAAAGATACATTAGGAAGAGTAATTATTGTTTTAGCAGTCATTCAGGGGTCATTCAAAGTCTGATTTTGGCTAATATTTACGTACCTAATGCTGACGATCAGGTCTTTTTTTATTTATTGAGTGTTGAGACAGTTTGAAAATTTGGTTCAACATTTTGGGATCCCCAGACCTCAGTTTTATAGGTATTTACAACAGCACCACCTGTGTATCCCAAATGTGTATTTTTGGGAGTAGCACACACTCCCCTAAGGAGGCAGATTCTTTGTGAGAGGTGATTGCGGCTTTTGGAAAAGGTTTATTACTGTACTACTCCGTTAATTTGGAGTCTGGTTGACGGAGCCTTAACTTCTCTCAAGAGAGTATGGGAGAAAGATTTCAACTTGGCATTGGAGGAAGGAGCGTGGGCTAAGATTCTTAACATTATGTCTGCATCTAGAAATGCAAGGGTGCGTCTTATACAATTCAGAATTTGCAAAGATTTTACATAGATTTTATTGGACCCCCACTAGACTTTATAGGCTTGGTCTTAAAGACTCACCCACCTGCTGGAGATTCCAAATGGAGGATGAAGACATGGCCCATGTCTTTTGGTGATGTGTCGAGATCCAGAAATTCTGGTCGAAGGTTCAGAATTTTGTGTGCGACATGGTGGGCACTCAAGTTTCGTTTTGCCCCAGACTTTGTGTTCTGGGCGATGGGGCGGTCGTCGATGTGGGGGATGGCCATATAGAGAAATGGGTTCTGACCTGAGTGATAATCGCCAGGCAGGTTATTTTCAGAGGTTGGAGGTTAGCTGGTGCGCCCCCATATCCTGAGTGATGTATGGAGATGGGGAGGGTGGTGGCTTATGAGGAGATGTCATTGGGAAGACAGGGTGATTTCCATTTGTTTGTCCAGAAATATGGCAGGTATTTGGAATTTTTGGGGGCTCTCAGGTGGGGTGTGGAAAGAGTACTGTAGTATAGTTTTATGGTAGTATGATTATTATGTGTGTGTATATATGTGTATGTATATATTATGTGTGACCACAGGATTGTTTTTTTAGGGTAGGCGGGATTGGGGAGGGAGGGTTGTGGGGTTTAAATGTTGTGTGTGTGTATATATACACAAATAAATAAATATATATATATATATATATATATATATATATATATATTTGCTTGTTGTTTTAAGAATTTTTTTTAAAAAAATCACACGGCTGCAGCAGCTTGCGTTTCACCCTGCTGTGTCTCAGAAACCTGATGCACAGGTAGAGCGAGTCTCAGAGCTCAGAGATGCGGTTACTGCCCTTTCTACTACTAAATAGAAAGTTTTGAATCTAAAATCTTATTGGACGAGCAACATTTGAATGCTTGTAAAACAGCAGATATTCACACCTGTGACCGCACATCAGTTCCATTTAGATATTCTATAAGGACTGATAAGGTGTGAGAGGATGTGCCGTTAGACAAGACACACAGGAGCAAATTCCTAAAACATTTGTGTAATTTCTGCTTGTCGTATTTCAGGACAAAAACATGTGTCTTATTTACTAACCACTCGCAGTTAAATTTTATTTAAAAGACATTTTTGTACATTTTCTATTGATCATGGCAGCAGTAATTCATGAAATAATGACATGTTTAACCTTATAGGTTCAAACCTTTAAGGTCCTTTAAGTACATATGTAACAGATAGTAAGTATTAGACTGTCTGTTAGCACCTAAAACAATTATAAAGTGCCGTAATTTTCTGAAACATCACGGAAGCACAAAGATATGCTATTTTTTTACATTCCTGATTTTTACAGCGCCACCAAGAGCTATAGGTGGGCAATTTTCATGTGTCCTCAGACTGACCTCCTACAGTGGCCACGCCCATTCCATACGTTCCAACTTCTTTTGATAATTATTAATATTGGGAATCCAGAGAATCCTTCTGCACTGGTTTGGTTATAATCGGGTGAACGGCCTAGGACTAGTTAGAATTGTTTTTAATTTTTTTAAATAATCTCAAATATTTAATGACCGATTTGTTTTACACCAGTGGTTCTTGATGCAAAGTTGTTCAGAATGAGGAGACCACTGGAAAAAGGAATCACTGGAAAATAATACAGTTGAAGTCATACAGTATACCTTAGCCAATACATTTAAACTCAGTTTTTCACAATTCCTGACATTTAATCGTAGAAAACATTCCCTGTCTTAGGTCAGTTAGGATCACTAATTTATTTTAAGATTGTGAATGATTTATTTCAGCTGATTTATGACTTATTTCTTTCATCACATTCCCAGTGGGTCAGAAGTTTACATACACTTTGTTAGTATTTGGTAGCATTGCCTTTACATTGTTTAACTTGGTTCAAACCTTTTGGGTAGCCTTCCACAAGCTTCTCACAATAAGTTGCTGGAATTTTGGCCCATTCCTCCAGACAGAACTGGTGTAACTGAGTCAGGTTTGTAGGCCTCCTTGCTCGCACATGCTTTTTCACAAGTGTTCTATTGGATTGAGGTCAGGGCTTTCTGATGGCCACTCCAGTACCTTGACTTTGTTGTCCTTAAGCCATTTTGCCACAACTTTGGAGGTATGCTTGGGGTCATTATCAATTCGGATGACCCATTTGCGACCAAGCTTTTACTTCCTGGCTGATGTTGCTTCAATACATCCACATATTTCCTTCCTTGTGATGCACTCTATTTTGTGAAGTGCACCAGTCCCTCCCACAACAAAGCACCCCCACAACATGATACTGCTACCCCATTGCTTCAAGGTTGGGATGGTGTTCTTCAGCTTTCAAGCCTCACCCTTTTTCCTCCAAACATAACGATGGTCATTATGGCCAAACAGTAACATTTTTGTTTCATCAGACCAGAGGACATTTCAAGATCTTTGTGCCAATGTGCAAACTGTAGTCTGGCTTTTTTTATGGCGATTTTGGAGCAGTGGCGTCTTCCTTGCTCAGCAGCCTTTCAGGTTATGTCGATATAGAACTAAGTTTACTGTGGATATAGATACTTGTCTACCCATTTCCTTTAG
Source organism: Xyrauchen texanus (assembly GCF_025860055.1). Lineage (NCBI taxonomy): Eukaryota > Metazoa > Chordata > Actinopteri > Cypriniformes > Catostomidae > Xyrauchen > Xyrauchen texanus. The sequence continues at coordinate 1,930,382 of NC_068283.1, forward strand.
CATCTTCACAAGGTCCATTGCTGTTGTTTTGGGATTGATTTGCATTTTTTGCACCAAACTACATTCATCTCTAGGAGACAGAATGCGTCTCCTTCCTGAGTGGTTTGATGGCTGTGTGGTCCCATGGTGTTTATACTTGCGTACTATTGTTTGCACAGATGAACGTGGTACCTTCAGTCATTTGGAAATTGCTCCCAAAGATGAACCAGACTTGTGGAGGTTTTTTTCTGAGGTCTTGGCTGATTTCTTTTGATTTTCCCATGATGTCAAGCAAAGAGGCACGGAGTTTGAAAGTAGGCCTTAAAATACAGCCACAGGTACACCCCCAATTCAGTACACCTCCTATCAGAAGCTAACTGGCTATTTGTCTAAAGGCTTGACATAATGTTCTGGAATTTTCCAAGCTGCTTAAAGGCACAGTTAAGTTGGTGTGTGTAAATTTCTGACCCACTTGAATTGAGATATAGTCAATTAAAAGTGAAACTATCTGTCTTGAAAGTTATCAGAAATATATATATATATATATATATGTTATGTATGTTTTGGTACATTTGGACCTACACAATATTAGGCAGGTGGTTTTGCATGGTGTGTGTGCAGTATCTCACAAAATTTAGTACACCCCTCACATTTTTGTAAATATTTGATTATATCTTTTCATGTGTCAACACTGAAGAAATGACACTTTGCTACAATGTAAAGTAGTGAGTGTACAGCTTGTATAACAGTGTACATTTGCTGTCCCCTGAAAATAACTCGACACACAGCCAACAAAATTGAGTACACCCCTAAGTGAAAGTGTCCAAATTGGGCCCAATTAGCCATTTTCCCTCCCCGGTGTTATGTGACTCGTTAGTTTTACAAGGTCTCAGGTGTGAATGGGGAGCAGGTGTGTTAAATTTGGTGTCATCGCTTTCACACTCCCTCATACTGGTCACTGGAAGTTCAACATGGCACCTCATGGCAAAGAACTCTCTGAGGATCTAAAAAAGATTGCCAAGACCCTGACACTGAGCTGCAGCACGGTGGCCAAGACCATACAGCGGTTTAACAGGACAGATTCCACTCAGAGCAGGCCTCGCCATGGTCGACCAAAAAGTTGAGTGCACGTGCTCGGTGTCATATCCAGAGGTTGTCTTTGGGAAATAGATATATGAGTGCTGCCAGCATTGCTGCAGAGGTTGAAGGGGTGGGGGGGGTCAGCCTGTCAGTGCTCAGACCATACACCGCACAAATTGGTCTGCATGGCTGTCGTCCCAGAAGGAAGCCTCTTCTAAAGATGATGCACAAGAAAGCCTGCAAACAGTTTGCTGAAGACAAGTAGACTAAGGACATGGATTACTGGAACCATGTCCTGTGGCCTGATGAGACCAAGATAAACTTATTTGTTTCAGATGGGTGTCAAGCGTGTGTGGCGGAAAGCAGGTGAGGAGTACAAGACAAGTGTGTCTTGCCTACAGTCAAGCATGGTGGTGGGAGTGTCATGGTCTGGAGCTGCATGAGTGCTGCCGGCACTGGGGAGCTACAGTTCAATGAGGGAACCATGAATGCCAACATGTACTGTGACATACTGAAGCAAAGCATGATCCCTTCCCTTTAGAGACTGGTCCACAGGGCAGTGTTCCAGCATGATAACGACCCCAAACACACCTCCAAGATGACAACTGCCTTGCTAAAGTAGCTGAGGGTGAAGGTGATGGACTGGCCAAGCATGTCTCCAGACCTAAACCCTATTGAGCATCTGTGGGGCATCCTCAAACGGAAGGTGGAGGAGCACAAGGTCTCTAACATCCACCAGCTCCGTGATCTCGTCATGGAGGAGTGGAAGAGGACTTCAGTGGCAACCTGTGAAGCTTTGGTGAACTCCATGCCCAAGAGGGTTAAATCAGTGCTGGAAAATAATGGTGGCCACACAAAATATTGACACTTTGAGCCCAATTTGGACATTTTCCCTTAGAGTGTACTCACTTTTGTTGCCAGCGGTTTAGACATTAATGGCTGTGTGTTGAGTTATTTTGAGGCAAGCAAATTTACACTGTTATACAAGCTGTACACTCACTACTTTAAATTGTAGCTAAGTGTCATTTCTTCAGTGTTGTCACATGAAAAGATATAATCAAATATTTACAAAAATGTGAGGGGTGTACTCACTTTTGTGAGATACTGTGTGTGTACATGCATACATGCATACACACACACACACCGATCAGCCACAACATTAAAACCACCTGCCTAATATTGTGTAGGTTCCCCTCGTACCACCAAAACGCCATCAACAATTCTCACCACAATTGTACAGAGTGGTTATCTGAGTTAGTGTAGACTTTAACAGTTCCAGTCTGGCCATTCTCTGTGGATCTCTCTCATCAACAAGACATTTCTATCCACAGAATTGCCACTCACTGGATGTTTTTGGTTTTTGGCACCATTTGGAGTAAATTCTAGAGGCTGCTGATCTCCTGGAATTTTCACACACAACAGTTACAGGAATACTCAAACCAGCCAATCTGGCTCCAAATTCCCCAGATCTCAATTGAATTGGAGGCCAAGTCAACACCTTTAACTCTTTGTCATGTTCCTTGAACCATTCCTGAACGATTTTTGCAGCGTGGCAGGGCACATAATCCTACTCAGAGGCCAAGACACCTCAAGTGACCTCGAAAACCATACGGAACTATGTTTTTTGGAAAATGTAAAAATGCAGAATATTTTCTGTGAGGGTTAGAGGATAGAATATGTATTTATTTTGTACAGTACAAAATACATTATGACTATGGAGATTCCTAGTAAACCACAAATACCAACGTGCATGTGTGCGATCAGGTATATATGGTTTGCGAGGACTTTTCACTTGCACTATTCTAGATTATACACATGTAATTATGCTATAAAAGGCTAAAACAATATACTAAACTGTTTTTTTTTTTTTATGTAAAAATGCAGAAAGTTTTATATTAGGGTTAAGGGATGGAATATATAGTTTGTACAGTATAAAATACATTATGGCTATGGCGTGTGTGTACGTGGAATCAACATTATGCCACAAATGTTGTTGGTTGAGTTTAACTTGCATTGAACCCAGAATATTCCTTTAAATCTTTGAGTCTTACAGCTCCTGGTTTGACGGCCAGCTCCTCATCATCTTTGTCTTGTCTTATGTTTGCACAAGCCTTCATTTGCCTGTGATAGTGTTCTTAACTCATAACTGAAACACATTGTCTTTCCTGACACAGATCCTGTTCTGCAAGTCCCGACGCACATTTCTGAGTGAGTGTTTTTCTGTTTACGCAAGTGCTTGTGAGCATTTTGTACCTGGAGAAAGTCAAACCACAGGAACCGAGCAAATTGCTGAGCAAGCACGATCCTTCCTGTTCATGATATCACCCGCTTGATAAAATGTGTGATATACCCTGTTTAAAAGAATAGTGCACTCCGATATTAAATTATAATTTGATTCATGTTCCAACCCCAAAATATTTCTTCAATGGAACACAAAAGATGTTTTGAAGAATATCCTGGTTGCTCATATACATTTAATGAAAGTGAATGGGGACTGGGCCTGTCAAGCCCCAAAATAGGAACAAAACAAAACACTATAAAAGTATCTTAAAAGTAGTCCGTTCAACTAGGGCTGGATGATGTGGCCAAAAGTATAATCATGATAAAAAAAATTGTATTATCATTCTATAGCACATATCGCAGGGGAGGAAATGCATTACACATGTTTGTTAGACCTCAAGAATGAATAACTTGCTTGTTAAAAAAGTAAAGTCCACAAGGTAAGCTAGCTTTTTGAATTTGAAGTATTTGGCCACAATTTCATCATCTTCAGTAGACGTTTGAATCTCATCATGGTCATTCAACTTTTTTCTAGTTTTGGCCCGACGCCTGATACGCCACGTGTCCTGTATATGACGTAATTGCTGTAGCTTAAAAGTCATTATGTCCGCTGAAAGACTTTCTGGCCTGTGTCAAAACATCAGCAGATATGACAGCACTATTGATCATGAAAAACGTTTACTGTAACTTGTACATAAATAAACCGCAACAGAGTTGTTGTTGTGTTCAGTCGATAGTTGTATTGCACTGTCAGTGTTGTCTTGCTCAGTACAGAGCGATATCATATTATCCGTATAGCTAGCTAGCTGCTACCTTGTCTCATTACTTTTTTCAATGTCAGCAGGACGAGGTTGCCGCTAGCCAGCTAATATTTCCTAACAGTCTGATTTCATGAATGGGATTCAGTTGGCTAGATGCATTTTTAGTGACACACACCTGATCTGATCATCAGATGTACAACATACAGTAAGGTAAATATAAAAAATTACGTTATCGATAAGAGCATTTTTTTTTTTCCCAATAAATATTGAGATATTATCGCCCAGCCCTACGTACAACTAGTGTGCTATATTCCAAGTCTTCAGAAGCTACACAGTTGCTTTGAATGAGGAACCGATAAAAGTATAAGTCGGTAGTCACTGATGATCTCCTTACATTTTGAGAACGTCTTTAAAACAACGCTCATATGACTTCAGAAGACTTGGAATATAGCGCATAACTCATATGGATTACTTTTATGATACTTTATGGTGATTCTTTTTCCCCCTTCAAGACCTTGACCGATGTGGTTACTATGAACAAATTCAAATGGAAAAGAGTTTAAAGAGAATTAAGATTCTTCATAATGTTTCCTTTACAAATCAAACCAGTTTGGAATGACATTAGGGGAGTTTTTTATTTTTGGGCAAACAATCCCTTTAACACCTCAGTCATACAGCTAAAAACCTGAACAAAGTGTCTGAGTGTCTAGTCTTTATTTTGACAGGCCTGCGTTTCTCCCGGACCCTCATGACGGCAGTCTGTACTCTCTTGGAGGGAAAAATAATGAAGGACTGACGGTGAGAGAGAGCGTGGCCATTTTTATTCCTCATGAAATGCTTCCTCTTTCTCTGGAAGCTGACAGTGATATTTTCAGTAACAGTGGTGTTGGATATGATCACTTTCAGGTTGAAGTGAAACATTAACCTCATATGAGGTCTGTAGAAGTTCATCAGGAATTGTATTTCAATTTTATCAGTAAAGAAAGTCATGAAGTCATTTATTATTGTGCTGCGATGGAATATCTGGTTCAGTCGATGCTTTACTCCTAACCAATTTATCCACAGTACTGAATAAACACCTAGGGTTGTTGTGGTTATTTTTTATGAGTTTGCAAAAATATGCTGACCTGTAGCTACAGACATTACAACACATTATTTGATATTGTTGTTACAGAAACTGCCGTTCACCATACCTGAGCTGGTGCAAGCTTCACCCTGTCGCAGTTCTGATGGCATCTTATACATGGGTGAGAGACTCAATTCAGTTAAAGTATCTACTCGAACCTCATTATTTTAACTGCAATTAATGTCATGGTTAATTAACCACAAAAATGTAGAATCCATGATTAAATCTTTGGTTTTAACCAAACGCTTATTTAGTATTTTAATACTTTATGCTCTATTTAGATGTGGCAAAAATAATAAACATAATGTATAAATATATGAATTAAAAGAGTTATTCCTAAGATTTTGTGAGCCTAAATGTGAAAACTCTTGTGCCTGTGTGGGTGCTGGAGCTGTTACTATGGTTACAGACAGTGGTCAGGTGTCGTGGACAGAACGTGCACTTTCAATTCAAGTGAAACTGGGGCTACTACACACAAACTCCAAATTATAATGGAGGAATTTGATCTACTAGACCCATATCCACCAAAAAAAAGCGTCTTAAATGGTCTGTTAGGGAGCATTTAAATGATTGACTGAAGACGACGGATGTAAATTATGCAGACAGAAGTCATCAAAAGAAACACATTCTACAAATGGACAGGATGCTCCTAGTCGTCCAACATCAAACTAGTACGTTTCATATTTTAGCTGTGGTTCGTTTAAAGTGATGAATTAAAAGATGACACTTTTTGTAATGTTTAAGCGTGCTGACAGCTTTGAAAAGTTTCGTCCTCATTATTTAAAGCATTTCTTCTGTACAAATTTATCACGTTCAACAATAAATGTAAATTTGAGTCATTATCGGACTTAAATTTGCCTGCTGTGAGCAATGTTCCCATTATTTCGCGTAGTCCACATGTTGTAGAATCTGTTGCCGATTCTTTATGTTGGGGCATTTGACAGACAACAGATTGTTTTAATAAACTTGCTACATGTTGCTCACCCACAATACTCTTACATTTACTCACTTTTGATAGATTGCCCTAGATTCGATCATCTCTTATTATATACCGCTTATTTATTTATTTTTTTTCATTTTTCAGGGCTCTGGCTCCAGGCGAATATTTTTACATTTTACCCATTTTCAGTGGTCAAAAACCCAATGTGGATCACATAGTATGAAGCCAGTTTTTCTGTCCAACAATGGAAAAATGTCTGAAGGATAATTCTGCAGTTAAAGACACTCAAATTTGTCACAACAAAGTTTTTTTTTCGCACTCTCTGTCAGGCACACAGTTATTATGTCGAGTCTGTGTTGATTGTCATCAGGGGTGGCACACATTTGAGGAACTGACCCATTCCTAACGACTGCTTTGTGGGTGGGCATTGTAATTTCACCGCAAACACCACAAGAAGCAGCCTGAACCACTCCTAGTCTTTAACCATCAGGGGAGCATAATCACAGAGCACAGCAACACCTATAATGACACCAACCTTGCCCAGGGAAGTAGGCCAAACACTGATTAAATCAGTCTACAGACCTGAGTTAAGAATGACTTAATACCATTACATGTTAATCCCTCTAAAGGAGATGTATCAACAGTTAAACATTAGCACTATGCACTAAATCGTATTGTGTTGAATATGACAGAAAATGAGCACACTCGTTTCCCAGTGTAAACATGTGGTGTGTGTGAAGTGACGAGCACATTTACCCATGCTGCATCAGTTATCTTTGGACTTTAAGTTGATAAAGGGTCAAATGGGGTGTTTGTAGTCCACATGTGTAAACCGCAAGCACATGGGAAAACCCTGCACTGAATGCTATAAACCATCACTTTTTGTTTTTATTAGTTTTGTTTAGAATGTCATAATTGCCGATTATTTATTTTGATTATTAGAATTGACGTTAAAATACTTATTATGTGTGGGGCAGTTGCATGCTATATTCTTTATGTTGGCTATGCATCAAAACAACGAGAGAGATCGTTTACGGACTTGTCCGTCATGTTTGTGTTTGTGTCTTTTGTTTCAGTTTATGATTAAAATATTATTTATATTGGCAAGCCGGTTCTCGCCTCCTCCTTTCCATTGAACAAAAGACACAAACAAAAATCCACACCGATATTTCCCCCCATTGTGTCCGGTGCTGGAGCGGCTGTGAAGGGCGCGCTGTCGTTATACAGTATGAGAGCGGCCTCTAGAGGTGAAATAAAAACTATCACTGATTCCTCGTGGTGGTTGTTTTGACACGTGAGATTTAAAACACCAACAACTAAAAGGTATGTATACAGTACACGTTGTCATATTATAAAGTCATTAATTTCTTGAATAGATGCTGCATTAATAGAGAACAGCAGAATGTTTGCAGACCATGCTGAGAGGACGCTAACATTAAAGGTAACCTTAATCGGTTGGAACAATGTGACAAACACGCCCGTCACAAATGTTTAAATAAGATGTATTACCATCTATTTGCATTAGTGTATATCCCGTCATGTTTATGCTTTAGCCAGTTAAGTTGTATATTTAAAGGTAGTGAAAGATTTGAGAAAAATATCTTCATGCAGTCAAGAGAAACATATAAACAAATCAGAAACGCATCTGTGTGAGAGAGTGAGATGAGTTTCTCCGAGAATTTAAACAAGTGTAACAGTGCAAAAAAACTTCACTGAATCTTATAGAAGCGTTAAAAAAAAGCTTAAGACATTGCAATTCACTGCCAGAAGTGAAGTTATTGTTGTCTTGGTTTTAGGGTGATAAAGAGCATTTACCTCACGCTTTTCATGAGAAGAGAAACCCTAAAGCGTGTAAAATATAAAACACAGCATGTAAAATATTTTGGTGCAATTGGAGTACACTTATATGGATCTCTCTCTCTCTATAATAAAACATATTTTGTGAAAGCTTGTTAGCTTGCAGTTTGACATGCTGCAGTAGCTGAGATCAGAGTATTAGTAGCTTATCTCGTCATCATTTATGTTTGTTTGTAGGCAAGAAACAGGATGTGTGGTATGTGGTGGATCTATTGACTGGAGAGAAGCAGCAAACTTTGACCTCCTCCTACGCTGAGATGCTCTGCCCATCATCCTCTCTAATCTACCTCGGCCGCACAGGTAACACTTGAGTTCTGACCGCAGATCTTAAATGCCCTCTGAACAGAGAATGCCAGTACTGGAACTGGAGACACTGGGGCTCATGGAAAGTAGCTCTTGGATGGAAACTTCATGGCAGAATGTTGGCACCGCAACAACCAAGACATTTCATGGACTGTTGATCATACTGCTGTTATTATTTGAACCTGCAAATATAAATTATACCTCAAATCCAAACACCAGCATCATGATGGCAACTTTTTTCTACAAAAAAAAAGTTTGTCTTGTTTAACTTTTACAATTGCTCTGAATTTGATCGTAAACTTGTGGTTGATGTTATGATGTTGTATGTCATCAATTGATTGTGTTGTTTCTCAGAGTACACAATCACCATGTACGACACTAAGAGCCGAGAGCTGCGCTGGAACGCCACTTATTCCGACTATGCCTTTACCCTGCCTGACGACGACACCAAATATAGTGAGTCGTCACCCGCTTCCCATTTTCAACTTTCATCCTCTTCATTATCACTTATTTGAATATAATTTTTTTGTGTTTGCAGACATGGCTCACTTTATATCGAACAGTGACGGTCTGGTGGTGACGGTGGACAGCGAGTCCGGTGACGTGCAGTGGGTGCAGAACTACGAGTCTCCTGTGGTCGCCATTTATATCTGGCAGCGTGAGGGACTGCGCAAGGTCCCGCACACTAATGTCGCCGTGGAAACGTTGCGTTATCTCACCTTCATGTCGGGAGAGGTGGGCCGAATCACACAGTGGAAGTATCCGTTTCCCCGAGAGAAGAAGACCAAAGATAAGCTGATGTAAGCACTCCTTCAAACAACATGCCAAAATCCAGATTATGTTTATTTATGGGTTAATCTCCTGGAACCTATCAAAAAACATGTCTGAGTCATATTTCACCCAAAACCTAAAGAAAGAAATGGCAAATGATTTGCATAAAGAAAATGAACCCCTGTTTTAGGACGATTGATGAAGAGCTGTCCAGAAGTTTAACTTTTGAGGTTTCTTTTTAATTCCCTTTATCGTTTATATCATTGCATTAATGGTGACTCTAATTGGATTCTCATTACTCTGTGCGAGGGCTTAAACGATTAGTTGTCGCATAGTCGTTTGATGTCATTTAACGTAACACGAGATCACAATAAACTGTAATGATGATGACGTGTGAGAGCAGCACTGCAGTTCACGACTGACTGATGAGAGGAAGAATTACACAGATCAGATGAACTCTAAACTTTACAAACAGCTTCAGGTGATGTACATCACAAATTATGAGGGAATTATAATGCAGAAATATCCAATAAGTAAATACAGAAGCACTCTCGTTGTGGAATAAGTGGAGCCGGAGGTCTTTAAAGGAAACACCCTGCCGTTACATCTTAAATGTAGTTATATTTAATGTGTTATAGCTTTATATGGAAGCAGGTCTTGTAGTTAACTACAAACTCATAAACTGGCATTTCTCTGTGCGGTCAGCGCCTCTTCTATGAGCATCGCGAATGTCCCGATCTAAGGGGGAGAGAATGAAACTGCGGTCCCGTTCTTCAGAGACACTCGGTCACAGGGATGCTCATCCCTCGAGCACGCACACTTAATGCAGCTAGATTATAACATGATGGCTCACGACTTATTGAATCATAATACACGTGTCACTGTGCATTTCTTATCATGAAGAAAATTGGCAATATGCAGCTTTATTTTTAAGAGAGAGTTTGTTTATTTGTGAGTTAAAGATGGATTGAAGTGAACAGAAAGGTGAGAGAGGGTAGAGCAGAGATTTGTTTTGGCTTGTTTTCCAATAAAAATATCTAAAACTCATTGAAAACAATGTACATTTACATTAGGAACTATACTGCAGAAGACAAAATCATGAATATAATATTAACAATACAAATATTTTAAAATATATAAAAATCCTTTAAATATCTCATATGCTGCTTCATTGAATCTTTTTTAAGACTTGCTTTTAGAGAATAGACCATGAATATATTTGGTCTTTACTGCACTCACAGAAGTATAACCATGTGAAAAAAAATACACTTTATTTAAGATCTATTCTTTTAAAGCAAGTGTAATTATCTTATATGCTGCTTCTCAAGTAAATGTTTCTTGTTTTAAGGATTTTTAAATGATTTTAAATGGACAATAAGACAAAAACATTTGATAACAATAAAACATTTTTTTAAGTGAATTTCTTTCCTGGATTAAAGTTAACAAAGTGTTTAATTCCCTTTAATTCAGTGAATGTCATTTAGAGGTATTTTTAAAAGATGATTTTGTCCTGTTTATTGTTAGTAAGCACGTTTAATACAACTTTTTAAGTCATGACACAAGCTGAATAATCGGTTAAGAGATAATGATTAATCATTGTCACCGAACAGTCAAATAATCGTTCTAATAATCGTTAGATTAATCGATTATTAAAATAATCATTATAATTTGTGTGTGAATGCCATATAATTGTATATTTTAAAGTTTAATTTAAAAAATACATTTTATCTTGATAGTAATTGTTATGCTGCCATTAATTTATAAATTTTTTTTTGTTGCTGTATTTTATTTTCATAATCGAGTAAACTTATGTTTTGTTATAATGTGCTTAATTGTTAGGCAAATAATTCAACACACACAAACCCTTAATATTTTAAAGTTTGTTTTTTATGCAAAATATGATTTTTATGATTTTCTTTTGATTTTAAGGTGAAATGTGACCTAAAGCTTTTTTCTGAAATTCACTGTTATGTGCATACGATGTATCTTGATATCTGAGCGCTGCATGTTTTATCTCCGATGTTAATGCCACATCCTGTCTGGTGTTCCTTTAAATGTTGGAAAGAACTGCTTGTAAAGAGACTGCCTGAGCTGAACTTCTGTTCAGATTCACTCTATAATGCTTACAAGCTTTGAGCTGAAACTCAGCCGATCACTTTATGAACTAAAACGAATGGCAGAAAGATCAAACTCAACATGAAACCACAGATATCTCAACACTCATGTAGTTATCTTTATCCGAAAGACTTTCAGTGTGCAAATCACTTTTATTACTGCCTGAATAAATTCAAATGTACCATTGTATGCAACTTAGACCTCAGTCTGTTTATATGGTAACAATTTAAATGTATTTCACTTTTAACACCAAAATGTGATTAATGTGCAGTTTGTGCTGTTATTCCTGCAGGTCCACTCTGTATGTGGGGAAACACTCCTCTGGCCTGTACGCTTCTCCCTCACTGGTGCATGATGGGGTTACTGTTGTGGTGAGTGATATTTCACATTGAAACATGATTTCCTAACTAAGTCATTTTAGCTTTGGAGGGTACTGGAGTCACACATGCCTCAGGTAGACAAATTTTGACTATCAACATAAAGTCTGGTCCACTTGGCAGCTTGTTTTGAGCAAGAATCGCTCGCTTAAGTCCCGTTCACACTGTCAGCTGTTTTGCGACAGGAGATCATTGATTTTCAATGAGATCTGGTGACCTCTGGTGACACGAGCGACAGTAACCGTTGGCGACAGGATGTGGGTGTGTCAAGCGATGAGACAAAGTTGAAAAAATTTCAAGTTGAGGCAAATGCAGAGCGATATCACGCAGCGACAGCCAATGAGAAAATCCAGTTCTCACGCCATCTGTCTCCTGTGAGGTAATGGAGGAGGAGTTATTGTCATCGATTTCACCGTTTTATATCGTGCTTCTCTGAAACTGTCAACATTGAGAGTTTAAATCATTTGTTCCTCTTGTTCATGATAGGATGCGTCGAGCACATCTGTAGTTTATATAAAAGCACTCTCCCTGAAGAATGTTCATATTAGAGGCAAAACAAATGATTTATAAGAATGATAGATTTGTTTACAGGCCTATGGCCAGTTGTGCAGCTAACCAATAACATAAGAGCGACAGCAGTAGGAACGGCCAATAGCAACAAGAGAATTACGACATCTAGCACCAAAATCGCTGACAGTATGAACGGGGCTTTAGGCTGGAAGAGAGACCGTCTGAACGATCTGTTAAGCAAACAACCATAAATTGTTTATTTTCTTCTTATTTTGAATGTGATGCTGAAGAGGCAGGTTTATCTGAAATCGCATATATAAGAAACGGTATAAGCAGTAGCAAGTAGACCAGATATCCATGAGCTGAACGAAGTGTTTCAAACTCAACTCTTGAGCCATGTTCCCTATACACTGTGCACTTCTGATGTTGCAGAAAAACAATCTGCAGGTAGCAGACTCGAAAGTGTTTGGGAAAACCTAGAGATTTCTACAACCACAGGTAAATGAATGATCAATGTTTGTGTGCATGTGTCAGCCTCGTGGTAGGACATTTCCTTTGCTGGAAGGGCCCGGTAACCAGGAATGGAGTGTGGAGGAGGATCAGGAGTGTGTGATCACTCCCAGCACCACCGTGAAGTTCAGTGGCGCGCTGAAGGAGAGGAACCACATCAACTTCATGAGGAATTCCCTGCTGCTCATTGGTAATGCACTACATTCATGGAGTCATAAAAGAGCCACTGCTGCCCCCTAGTGCAGACACACATACAGCAGCCATGTGGCAGCATTCACTGTCTTGAATAGTTTCACTCTTATAATGCTAACGAAATTGTATTTTCTTTACAATCATGTTCAGATATCCATAAAACGTAGAAAACTTTTTTTTTTTTTTTTGTTTACTTCAAATGGAAGCGGAGGGAATATATCACACAAGGCAGTTTTATTTTCACTCATCATCAGTGTTTCTCTGGGGTAGGTCACCACGAGACGCCACCTGACGCTCATAATAAAATGCTGGAGAAGTTTCCGGAAAGTTTCCCCCGCCAGCACGGCAACGTCATTCCCCCCACCACAGATAAGACCATTGAAGAGGTGAGAGCACTCATCCTTGCTTGCTTATGGTTGTCCGTGATAGTCCGATGATGAACATGTTCTCATTTATTTATGAATCTTTAGATGGCTGTACAGTTCAATCCTTGATGTACAGATTCAGCTTCATGCAGGGCATATGCATGTTTGGGAATTTAGCTTTGTGCCTCTTCCTGTCTCTGTTAGAGGTATTGATTTATTTATTTTTATTCCCTTTTGGACACTCTGATCACCAGTGCACATGCCCCATGACACATAAGACACTTCGCTACAGAGTCGAGAGAGTGTCAGGGCTTTAGAGGCCACCAAAGAAAATATGATTATTTTCATCTCACGAGCTGTGCGTTATTATAAGAGCTACATTTACTTTCTTCGCATTGTGGTTTAAAGCTCTTAGTGGCGAGAATGAAGCCTGGTTTCGTTTGGCTATCGAGTGCACCAATGTGCTCCATTATTAGTGCATTCCAGAAGTATTTTTCCTTGGTTATCTTCACACTTCGAAGTAATCAAACTTTTTTCAAAAAAAAAGTTTTTGAAAATATGTTTTAAATTTTTTGCTAAATATTCAGATAAATGCTAATATCTATATTAGGCTTGGCCTTTTTTTTAAGCATCGATTAATTAAAATACTGTCCAGATGAAATCGATCTATATCAGCATTTATTTTTTTCAGATATACCGTAAATAGGGTTAATCATTGCGCAATAGTCTTTGAATCTTTATGTATCTTTAATACAGTACATATTTCTCAACTCAACTTTGGTCAAGTGTGAGCGTAAGGGTACATTAAAGGGGGTTGTGCACCAGACTCGTCTGGCAGGTGACATGGCATGTTCTAAAATTAGAAACAATTTTTTTTAGAAAGATCTGTACTGTCAGCAGCACCCAGCTATGACAGTGCACTCTGCAGTGCCATGGAGTGACATACTTTTCCATTATATTCGGCCCAAATCATTATTAAAGGCAGTGGCGTAGAAACAATCAGAATATATCTACGCTTTCTAAATGTCATCAGCCTCTCTTGAATTTCTGAGAATGTGGTATAATTTGAAAGAAAGCAAATCAACTGAACGTTTAAGAAATATCAGCATTTTTTATGATAGAGCTTCAATAGGGGTGCAACGATTCACTCTGACAATGATTCGGTACCTAACAATTACAATGCATTGTGAAATCTGAAATTTGGTCAGGATTAGATTATTTTGGAATTATGAATTAATTAATTATTTTCAAAGATCTTCCAAAGAAAGATTCAAAGTTTTTACTGAACATTCCTAATTTAGACAGCAAATGCTCAAGCGCTGTCGTGGAATATCGCGATGAATCTCTCTAAGTTGTAAGAAAACTCTTGAGTCTTGAGTTCCAGATGCCAAAATTGTAGTTTATTGAACACCAACAAACATGAGACCGGCCAGCTGTCCGTTCTGACTCATTTTTCTAAGTTCTCAGTTATATACCTTTTTTGTTATCTTGTTACCCACTGTCTCTGACGCATGAGGTCACTGCCTTGTCTCTTTCCCACCAATATGTTCTACGTCCTTTGTTAATTAAATATTGGTGGGAGATCCCTCGTCTATCTATTAAAAAGAAAAAGAAACATATATCTTTGGTAGCCTCTCATAACTTGACCTCATGTTACAGTTCATGGACAGAGTACATCAACTCCTAGAAACATCTACGTAAACAGCCATGTCTCCATCAAATACTTTTTATCTTTTTCCTGCATTTTCAGCACATTCTCTCAATGGGCAGCCTTGTTTGTTCATACACATTGTTATTTGAAAGAAAACACCAGCTGCAAAATTATAATACATTTAGCTTATTAAAACAAGACACCATTCATATAACTGATTAAAGGTATCTTTGAAAAGATACATACCAGCACACCAAGGATTCTCATCAGTGTACTATTGATTAACAGAAACACTTTTTGTTTTTGAAGAAATACACTTGTTTTTCAAGGTTATATACCATTCTTTGTGTTCTCTGCAGTATCAACACTTTTAGTAACCTCATATGCTCTCTCCTGGCTCACTCAAAGGCCTGGAAACTCATATAAGTATTTTGATATATAAAAACATACTAAAATATTGAATGATATATTAAAACATACTAGAATATTAAAATATACTATATATTCCCACCTCTGAGACTTAAAAAAGTCTCACACTCTATTTTCCTCAAACCAGAGTGCAGTCACACAAGCCAGCCTGTCCCATATCATCATGTAGCCAAAGTAGGCTACTCAGTCCACTATCCAATGCCATCTTTATGGGGCTGCACTCTGCAGGACTTGGGACCAAACATCTCCCTCCACACTTAACTAGGAAAGAGTAAAAGATCCCAGTCCTCTAGCTATCACTGTTCCTGGGGGTGGGAAACAGAAATCAACTCATTTGTAATAAGCATATGCATGCAACTGTGAAGCCTTGCGTGATGTAGAGTACAATTGATTATCCATTAAGTAGAAGGTATACATATATGCTTAACAAAACACTAGAAAAAGTAACATAGTAATATTCATCCTTCGTTGCCAGAGGAACTCACAGACAATTCCGGTAGCCTGGAGCTATCTGGTGATGTGTTGGAGCAGACAGCTGGTTTTTAAACCACCAGTTGAGTCTATTTGCTCTTGCAGCCAAGCACTGAGGTGCTCGTCGCTCCTGTCTTCAAATGTCTCCCTCACATGTCTTCTCTTGGCAATTACTTCATAGTTATATTATGCTTAAACATAATCATCAGTAATACTACTTCTATTTGATTAGATACATTGTACTAAAGATATACTTCATCAATCATTATAAGTAATAAGTAATAAGTAATTGGTTACATTGAGAGTAATAGGGGAACATGTTAAAAATAACAAACAAAACACCCTCTAACTCCTTTCTTGAGTTGCTACCTATTTTGTTATGTAAAATGAAAGTACAATAGTCTTGCTGTCTCCCTTACTATCAAAAACATGAGAAAAGTGTTCAAAAATAAAATTCCCCTTACATTGTTATTTTCTTGATTGCTTCTCAGTAAATCTCATCAAGTTCATCCAATCCTGGCCCAATGGTACAATATCTAGATTCTAGCCCTGTCCCCGGTGGTAGCATTGAAACAGTTACCATTTGTTTAGCCACGGTTCTAGCTACGGTTCTAGTCATTATTGATCTCAGAATGGGTATAATACAACAAAACAATAAAGCAAATAGGGTCAAGCCTATTACTAACATTATACCTATTTTCATTAGCCCAATCTTCCATGACCCAAAAAGGTCATCAAACCATTGTCCAAACAGCTGATCTCTCCCTGCATTAGATTTAACTTCCTTTCTCAAGTCATGCAGTTTCCTCATCAGCCTGGGTAAAAGGTCCTTCTGGGGATATATTATTTGGTATGTATGTACAGCAATCTAAATCTAAACCTAATCGCATTATTATTAAAAACATTTCATCATCTATATGCCATATTACTGCACAATTACCCTTAAATTGTCCTACATTCTTTAGTTTTGTTAAAGCATTCATACTCCAGTTGACGATTTATTTATATGATAATGGGCTTTCTTTTTTCTCATTATCCACACGTATTTGTCTAATTTTCTGCCTTCATCTCCCCACCATATCATCTTATTATATTTATCATATTCCGGATGACCCAATAATGCTAAACATCCTGTTGGGCAGAACACTGTTCTCCCTGTTTTACCACATTTTTTGGCATAATACTCAGCGCAATGCTTATAATCATACTGATTTTGGACTACTACAAATTTTTTCAATGGAGTGGGTGAGCACATTACACAGTTTGTCATTTTTGCTTGCTTAGCTTTATATCTGGCCCATTTATACCAGTCATTTTGATTTGCATATTGTAATAGTTCGTCTGTTCCTGCTGACTCTATGGGTTCCATATCATTTTCTAAATTTATTGGCTTTTTCAGTCTTTGGGTGATTATTTTGACAGGTGTCTTTTGAGGCCGATTCTTCGGTTTGTTCTGCTTAGCCAAATTGCTTATCCAGATTCTTTGCTTTTCGGGTTCACCTTTGTTTAGTGATCCAGGCGTTCACTTCTTTCTGATTTCTCGTGCTATGTTATCTAGTCTCTGCTCATTCGGGGGAATAATATTGAAGGTCTGAGATGTCAATTGTAGGAAATTCATCATACCATAGTCGTTGTGACAGTCCTTCACCTAGAGAGTCTGGGCCTTCCTTGATTGCCTGTCCGGTAGGCCCTGTATAGGAGGCAATACCTGTCCCAAATATGTTAGTAACAGCATCATCAACACTAGTACCTCCTTGAGCTTCCATTCTTTCTCCATGTGCCACAACTCTTCCTCGAACAACTGCGCTTGTTGGCCTGTTTCATTTCCTTCAGTTGCTTCTGAATCTGTTTCAGCAGGACGATCACTTTCTTCTTGTCTTTCTCCTTCTTCACCTTCTTGGTCCTGTTCTTCTGTGACATGTACTTCCGTCTCACTTTCTATGCTTTCCTGCTCTACTGCGGCAAGTCCTTCTGCCTCTTCCTCAGTGTGCTCTTCCCCTATGTTCGTTTGTCGTTGTTCTATCTCCTCTGCACTTTCTTCAGATTCTGTAGCCGTTTCCTGCTGATCTTCTTCTTCCTCGGGTTCTTGTTTTTGTGCTTGCTGCTCTTCTTTGTCTGAATCTTGCCTCGTATTCATCGTTGGGAAGTCCATATTCATAGTTTCTTCAATACAGTCCGTCAAGTGCTCTGTACTTTCTTAATTCACATTCTGGAGTATTTCATTTTAGGTCAGCTTCATTGGAAAGGCCATCCAAGATCCCCAAGGCTGATTGTAGGGAACCCACTCTGCAGTATGCTTTCTTAGAATTGTTCATCTGGTGATCCTGGTCCTTGGGACGTTTCTCTGGTAGGCCCCGTCATTGGGGGCAACACTTGTCCCAAGTATGTCAGTAATAACATCCATATTATTATGTCTTTCTTATTCATTGGTATTGTAGGCCGCAATTGTTTTCCACCTTCTCTCCTTCAGCGGGTCATCCTGTCCTAACTTGCTTCAATGATGGCACCAGCATGACCATTTCATTTTATATGCATAAAGAACACTGTAATCACCTCATATGGTTACATGTTTTATATTAACTAACAATCATTACTTTCTGCATTCATTTGATTAATATATTAAATGATTTCCCTTATTAGAGTCATTTGCTACACACACATTTGTTGCATCTCATTTCTAGCACTAAATAACACATGGGTCCTCTGCCTCCTCCAGGCAGGAGCCAGGCATAGCCTGACTTTGTTCCAATTAAAAACATTAGATCATCCCTTTATTATCTATACACAACATTTTTCATGGTCATTCACAGAAAGGGTAATTCACAAAAAGGCTATAATTCTCCACAGAGGAGGTAAACTACCACAGGTGTTCCTTATCTTAAAACTCCCTACTCATTCACTTATCACATACATTTCATTTCCTCCTGTTTCCCAAGGACTCTCAATGTCTGTATCACATTAATTAATTTTCCCTGCAAGCTAAGCTGTTTTTCATAGTTTCAGACTATATCAGAGTAATTCAGAATATTAAATCAAAAAAGAATTATCAAATATATAACATATCATTGGAGGAATCAATTTCCTCCCAGTTTGGTCTTTCTGTTGCATTGGGCCATTTACATTGATCAGTACTTCATCTGGTTTTTTACATAATTATTTAATCAATGGTAACACACAATATAATATTATTCCCTCTCAAGAATTGTTTTTTCAATTATTATACCAATTGTAGCCAACCCTGCACCCTATTTCTTAATTAATTCCATTTATATTGTTACAAACAAACAAGACAAGCAATCTTAATCTTTAGTCACCACCATGTATCTTTTCCATTCTTCATTACTTTTACAATGTACATGAGTTCAATTAAAGCATAAGTAAAAGTAATAAATCATCTTCCAGTCTAAATTCATTATCATACAAACATTCCCATGTTTGTTTAATACTTCTATATAAAGTCAAGCACTCCTTTGTCTGCAACGGTTCTCAAAACTTTACCCCCAAAACCAATCTATAAATAATCCTCTACACAGGGTATGATCCCTGACAACACAGTGACAGAATGCTTGGTATTTAACACTGTGATAAGTTATTTTAGTAAAGCGGTTATTAAAATGCAGCATTTATCCACCCCTTAAAACCCTTTCAAACCTTCTTGGGCGGTGACGCCATTGTCAAGTCTTACCCGTCATTGGGTCGTCACCTCTTGCCCCTGGTCTTGATACTGGTCAGTCCTCAATCCGTAATAATTTGGTATCAGTAAACAGATATTTTCTTTTTCAGGGAGTATCACCAGAGAACCGACACAGCCAATGGAACATCTACAAATGCTTAAATATGGAGACAATTCAAAACATGGTTAAATTAAAAAAAAAAAAAGCATTATTAAAAATTCATCAATCTATTAAAATTGTCCAAAGTAAAAGTAAAATATGCTAAAATTGAACTCATTATAATTAATTTCCATTCAGGTTTTATTTCTGCTACTTTAGCAAATGTTACACAAAACTATGTATCATGGTGGGGACTAACATCAGATCAAACCCCTGTCAAGCTTCTAGGAAGCTTAATTTAAAAACATCACCTTAATTCAATAATAGTCTCTAGATAGTTTTTGAACCTACATTTATTCTTTTAGATGAATTTTCAACTTAATCTGTTGTCTTCAGTATAAACCTTTAACTTTAGTTTGCCATCTGAATATTTACAATCTTTAATCATTGATGAGGAGAGCTGTTTGAACTCCTTCGTATCACTCTATCTAACATTATTGTCAAGGCACATAATTTTACATATAAAAATAAAATCAAAATAAAATAAAACAACTTATAGGTATTTCTTCAAAATCTGCTCTTGTGTTTCTGTTTCAAGCAGACACATCAATTTTAGACTGAGAGTGAGAAGGGGGCATTCCTCTCCCTCACACTGTTTCTAATCTCATTACAGCTATTTCTTTTTTTTTTTTTCATTTTACAATCTCACAATAATATATTTAATTTATTCTTCAACAGTAAAAATAGTGATATTTATAATAACTGATTATATTAACTGCTTTCAAACTTTCTCATCTCACACCATTTAAAAACAAACAAAAAAAATAAAAAATACTCTCAACTTACTTCATTCAAACAACATACAAATAACCTTCTAAGCTTTCATAAAACAGAACACAATGTCTTTTTCGATATTCTCTATATAATCAATTCAACTTATTCTAGCCTTCTTATTCATGCAGAGCTTTACATTTATAACACCTATATTATTATTATTATTAATATATTATAATCCCTTTTTTATTATTAAGTAATAATTTATTATTACTACTTTCTCCATTTCTTACACTTTCTCAGGTGAAGGAACTTCCATTCTATCTAATAAAATAATATAAATCAAGTTTTTAAACTAACAGAAAAGTAAGTAAAAGTTTAAACATAATAAAGTATTAAAGACAAACATATCTAAAAACATATCTCTTTTCTTGTGTTTTGAAATAATTACTCAGTAAGATACACTACGTACTTTTAATTTCTCATGACTCTTACATTATTTATTTATTTATTTATTTATTATTTTTTTTTTTTATCCAAATGTTTCATCATCTTTTAACAGTTATCACTATTATACCTCTAAAATTACACTTTCATGTATTAACTATGGCAAACTAAAATAGTAGTAATAGAAATAGACAATCAGCACTTTGTAGCACCCACTAAGCTCCTTTTGTTTTTTATTTCTTTATTATGAGGGTACTCTCTGGAAAATTTGGGGGAGTAACCAATCCAATAGGTAACTCTATAACTTTGCCATATGTTTGTAATATTTACTCTTCAAATCAATAAATCAGTGGTTAGCTGCTGGATTTAAATTTAGACCCTCAGAACAATTTAGACACGGGCATTAAACCCCATTGATGGCATTAATTTAGACACGGCATTGAACCCCATTGATGGCATTCTGGAAAATCATAAAGTGATCGTATAGGACTGAAATAAACTTTTCCAGAGAAATTTGAATCCACATTATAAATGGCAAATCAATAATGATTACCAGCAGTAATGAGCACAGGAGGATATATCAGATCAGTCACATCATTTTCAATCTTCTTTGTGTCCTGATTTCCTCCTGCAGCATTAGTAACTTCTATAAAATCATCTTTCTCAGCCATCTGCAATGGGGAGAAACTAGTTCCAGAATGAGATAGTGAAACAACACACATAATAATAACCAATGAAACACAGAATAGACACATGAATATGAAGTTATTAACATTCATATATGAGGAAGTTATGATGTTTAATTTAATCTTAACCTTTCTCCATGGGCTTCACCCGCCCCCAAGACCAATGTTTAAATGATCCAAATCATTCTTAAATTTATTTTCCTTTAATTTTAGTCTCAAATGCAGCTTCTCAGTGTATCCACGATCAACCAAGACCTATTCTGTGTATACTAAACAAAAAATAAATAAAATAAAAACAAAATATCTATCTATCTGCTATCTGTCTTTTTCTAAAGTCGGGGCCCCTTTCTGTCTGTCTGAAGACATCAAGAGAGGCCTGTTTCCCCTCAAAGTCATCCTCAATGCCTTCATCAGACAGTCCCTAACAAAAATAACAAATCTCTGCCTATCTTTTGTTGGTTGATCAAGTTTACACTGACAACGCTGCACTCACATTTAAATTGTTCTCCAGACATTTTTAAAATCATAGAAAAATCAAAAATAACTTTCTAGTGTTTAATTTAATAATGTTAAAATATTATTCTCTCATAAACTGGACCAGACAGAACATAAAACGGACACACGAATATGAAGTTTTCACATTTAAGGTTTACTGCATAAGATACAAAATATAGTTTTCTTATTTTATCATATCTTTGGTCCTCTTTTGCCATTTGCTTGAATATAACAACACTTATCTTAAATACAACCTTGGTTTAAAATACAATTACTTATTTAACTTTAGTTTAACGCAATACACTCGACTCAAAGCTTTATTGTTTGTCCAGATAATGTGATTTCCCAAATGCAATTCAATCACTTTAAAGTGATCACTTTTTTATAATCTAAATATTCTTACTCATCACTTTGATATGAAAAGAGTTATGTTCTGACACATGTCCATTCAACAGCTCTCAGTTTAGTTAATCTTACTGCAGGCTTCATTCATGGCATGAAAAAAACAGCCCAATAATAAACATTGTCCAGTCCGCTAAGAGTTAACTTTTTGATTTCATGCACATTTTTGTTTTACAGCTATTTGTTTGTTTATACTGTATTATATTTATCCTTATACATACACACACACACACACACACACACACACACACACACACACACACATTTACACAGACATACACATATATTTTTATCATTAGTTTTCATTCTACAACCAGAATATTTATTAAGTTCCCTCTTTGTTTTTAATCATCAGATCTCTTCTGCCTCTTATATTGATGAAAATAGTCTAAATAGATTTTCTTTTATGTAAATTTCATACATACTCCTCATTAGTTATGCAGCAAATGATCAACCTCTCTATCTGGATGGATATTTATAGGGCTCATACAACATACACTCTGTGTCCCTTTATTTATAGGGCTCATATACACATCCATACGTAATCACACTTCAGTGATACTTCCCATAATTTCACACACAGACACACAAACTCTCACAAACACAGAACATTTCACACTTTTACAAACACAAGGCCTTTATAAACACAGAGCTCTCAAAAAATACTATTCTAAAACAAACCTATTACTTCTGCCCCTCCTTTTGCTCTCCTCTTATTATGCCTCTCTCACTTTTATTTCCATAAAAACACTCATTAATTACAGCGGTTGATTGCTATATCTGTTAATTATTTTTATATTCCACCCACAGCTGTCACACCCATTTTGGGTCTCTGTTCAAGACAATTTCTACATGGGTGCTAATTCTCCTTTCTCTATTAAAACTCACCTTTAAATGTTGGACTTTATTTAATTTGTTCATAACTCCAGAAATGATCACTAATTCCCTGTGTTTTTATTATTAATCTTTTTAATTCTATTTATTTTCTCCTCTCAGTTAGTCTCCTCTCAAATTCAGTAACAGCTTATTTCCACATTATGATTTCTGTTTCATGAGGAAAACTGAGACAAGGAAAAAAAAGTCTCTCTGTTACTGTGCATGCTCACAGCCCTCCCCTTACAGCTCCCATTTCTCGCTCTAGCAGCCCCTCCCCTACAGATCTTCACAGCACTCAGTCTCTAGCGTACTGTATGAGAGAGAAATGTTACCTGCTGCAATTTCTTTCCATTCAACAAACAGCCATTCTTGTACGGTCTCCGCTAAGTTTACTATTTAATCAGACCCTTCACCAGTTCCTTTTTTTTCTTTTTTTTTTCTCTCTCTTAGTTAACTTCCTCCCCTGCCCTGTATAATACATATACTCTGATTCTTTCCAAAAATGATCACTGATCCCCTTTTGACTCTATCAGTGTATTCTCCAATTCTCTCTCCCACTCTTCAGATCTGCGTTGATCTCCAGACTTTACAAAACTCGCTTGTCTCTGCATTTTTCTCTAGTCTTGTTCACTGCAATGGAAAACATTTTGCCTTTTCTTTATCTTTTTCCCAATTATTCTATTTTTTGTCTTCTTAAGCTCCCCTTCCCCTCACTCACAGAGCTGTCCGTTCAGCTGACAAGTGAGTGAGAGCAAGGCAAGGAGATGTCAGAGAAGCAGGTGCCATTTTGCATCTTTATACTTTTTCAACAATTGTTTTATTCAATTCACTGTTTCAATTAATTTTCCACTTTTGCTCTCATTTAGCATTTCCTTTGTGCACCTGATTCTCTGTATTATTCTGCCTCTGCACACAATACATCATCAACACTGCAATCATGCATTTGAATAAACACAAAAACAGCGCGTTTAGTACCGCAAGCACACATGCACCAACAACATAGTTAGTCATGCACATTATTCATTATCTCAAACATGCACATAGTTCAACATTTCCCCGTTTTCTACACAGTCCGGGTTCCGTCAAACACTTCAATAAATAACTAAATCTAACACCTGGAGGAATTTTACGCGAATTTGAACCACCCGAGTTAGGATTTTCACCTGTACAGGATTTTCTCTGCCACTTCTTGGCCAAACCTTGAATAAATGCACCTAACCGGGAATTTTCACGCGTCGTCGCTTCTCGACTCACCTCCAGGCCCAGAGTTGCTTCTCAACTCTTTTTTTAGTCGCTTCTCGACTTTTTAATAACTTTTGGTCGCTTCTCGACTTCTTTAAATAACGTTCAGTCGCTTCTCGACTTCTTTAAATAACATTCAGTCGCTTCTCGACTTCTTTAAATAACATTCAGTCGCTTCTCGACTTCTTTAAAAAACATTCAGTCGCTTCTCGACTTCTTTAAAAAACATTCAGTCGCTTCTCGACTTCTTTAAAAAACATTCAGTCGCTTCTCGACTTCTTTAAATAACATTCCCACCCCAAATTCTTTGAAATCTGGAACTCATCTCTATTTTAGCCAATTAGTTCTAATTATTCTATGTTCGGACTGGCAAAAGTCTTAGGGAAGCCACTTACCGGGACTCGCTACCACAGATCACACAAAAACACCTTAAGCAAAGATGCTTACCTCAGTTTCTGGCGCCGGTGTTTCTGTGCGATTCGTGCAAGCCGTTCCACCAGCGACCTCTGCCCCCTTGACCTCAATGCCAGCCCCACGAGTTGGGCGCCAAAGATATGTCGTGGAATATCGCGATGAATCTCTCTAAGTTGTAAGAAAACTCTTGAGTCTTGAGTTCCAGATGCCAAAATTGTAGTTTATTGAACACCAACAAACATGAGACCGACCAGCTGTCCGTTCTGACTCATTTTTCTAAGTTCTCAGTTATATACCTTTTTTGTTATCTTGTTACCCACTGTCTCTGACGCATGAGGTCACTGCCTTGTCTCTTTCCCACCAATATGTTCTACGTCCTTTGTTAATTAAATATTGGTGGGAGATCCCTCGTCTATCTATTAAAAAGAAAAAGAAACATATATCTTTGGTAGCCTCTCATAACTTGACCTCATGTTACAGTTCATGGACAGAGTACATCAACTCCTAGAAACATCTGCGTAAACAGCCATGTCTCCATCAAATACTTTTTATCTTTTTCCTGCATTTTCAGCACATTCTCTCAATGGGCAGCCTTGTTTGTTCATACACATTGTTATTTGAAAGAAAACACCAGCTGCAAAATTATAATACATTTAGCTTATTAAAACAAGACACCATTCATATAACTGATTAAAAGTATCTTTGAAAAGATACATACCAGCACACCAAGGATTCTCATCAGTGTACTATTGATTAACAGAAACACTTTTTGTTTTTGAAGAAATACACTTGTTTTTCAAGGTTATCCTCTTCCCAATCCTGTAAAATTAGCCTAAAACGCCTAATCAAGGCATACCCAAAGTAAATTTAAAGCTGTTCTTGAACCGTTTGGAGTACATGCATGGTTTTGGTCACATTTGAAAGGGGACACTCTGAAGTTTTTTCTCCAGCAGTCAGAATTACTGTAAGTGCTACTGATTCTGAGTAATAGAAGTTTGAACACAATGAAATAGAAGTTTTTTTTTTCCGCCTGAAATTTGTTTTGCATACAGATGCCTGCAGATGACTATAACTTGTAGCTATTAGCTTGAGAACACAATGGGATCACAGCATGAAGCCTTACCTAGTCCAAGTTCAAATGTTATAACAATATCATAAAAAATGAATATTTTACACATGTTTTTCTAAGGGTACACCCAGGCGTTTTACAAAAGTGCCTTTTGGATACTCCAAAAGGACACTTTGGAAACCTAGGACAAAAAGGCTGCAACTTTTGAACGCTTCAACGTACAGTCATAATTTTGGGCTCTAATGAAAGATGACACTTAGAGCTATCATATTCCATATCCAGATCCACTATTAGTTTTGCTGACACAGAGTAACTGATGCATAAACACATTAGAGTGCCTTTTCCCTTCTTGAAACTAAATGTTGTGCATATAAAAGAGTCAAAACTAGTGCTATGGTGGACAATTTGTTTATATAAAAAATACACAACAAACTATTTACATTAATTTTTACATAAAGTATTTACAAACCATTATAAAATTGTACATGTTTCTAGCAACATGCCAGTCATTGTAGCAGTCACATTTGTGTACAAAGCACATAGGCACAACACAGGAGAGTACTTCACTGGTGTCTTTGCATGACACTGCCTGCACTTCAGACGACCAGCGGTGCAAGATTTGGTGATGTGCAACGGCCTGTGATGTGCTCTTACGTGGAGCAGGAGATACGGGTCTGGCTGTGGATTGAGACCCCAACTCTGCCAGCTCCTCAGCAAGTGTCTCTCTGAAAGCCCTCCTCTCTTGATGAGGTGCTGTCCTGCTGCTCCACTTTATGTGGCCGCTTGCTGAGTGGGGGATAATAAATAAATGTAATTTACAAAGCTAGACACAACTTTTCCATCTTTTCTGTATTCTATATATATATATATATATATATATATTAGTTTTTCTTTTCGAGTGTGTAAATATGTATTATTGTATGTATATTTACTGTAAATACTGTATACTTTGCCAATGTACTATGGAACAAAGAGATGGGCCTACGCCTCCCCCATGAATTCAGCATTGTAACAAATAGATGGCCCTACACCTCCCCCACCTCCCCCACCTCCCCGCATTGTAACAAGTAGACTCTCAAACACAACATATATTCTTATTTTCAACTTATATTTATTGATTTATTTACTATATATATATATATATTTACAGTAACTATACAAAACATCTATATAGCATGTCAATAGATCTGAAACAAACAATGAACTAAAAACACCCACAAACGGTTCAAACACTCACTGAGGAAACACACGACAAAGGGTAATTACAAAATGTGTATTCATTATTCAAACTAAAGCTTATTTATGCGGAATATACAGTAATATATGTTATAAACACAAGAAAACACTTACTTGTCCAGAGCCATGTCTCATCTCTCCATCTGCCTCTGAATCATCCGTATTGTTTTCAGAAATTTCATCTCCAAACTCAGAATTTTGACAATGAATGCCTTCTTATATCACATCCTGGGGTGAAAATCCTGTTTTTCGCGTCCGTTTCACCATATTTAAATCGCCAAATGTGTAAACAGTTCCAAAGCAGCTCTGCATGCATTTACGCGTGGAGGCTACAGCAGTGGGTAAACTCGAGGAAACTTTGCGCACAGGAATAACAGAGCCGTCCTCTAATCGTTCCACTAAAGCCACATATCACTGTTTTCAGAATTTCATTGGCTATACGATGCGTCAGTCATTTCCACTCTTCAATGTAATTGGTTTGATCAGTAAACAAAGGAAAGTGGGTATGCCCTTACACTCGACACAGATGGTGGTTGGGTATTGAAGGCTGTGGACAGGACATGGAAGCTCCTATTGGGTCAAATGAGGTGTCAATCGAAAGGTCAGAGTGCGTGCTTCCATTTTGATACCGGATATAGGAAATGTTTACATCTGAACTGAAGTTATTACGGTAATATGTGAAAGATTAGGCACAGCTGCCAGGTGCTTTGAAATTATGCAACAAGAGTCTGTGGATATTTATTGATGTAATAATGTGATTTGGACTAAACATTTTACTTGATTTGATCATTTGGACATTTGACAATGAAACAACACCGTTTTTGTCGGGAAGTTATGGCTCAGTGTACAACTATGAGGCATCATAGGTGAGTTGCCTAAATTTTGTTATTGGTTGTTTATATGTTGGTGGTCTGACTAAGATATAGATTGTACCTGCTGTTGTGATTGTATCTTAAAATGGTTTCTATCAATAGAAAATCAAGAAATGTAGCTTTCAAAGATATGTGGCATGTGTACCAATGTAACACACAGCTGTTTTGTTTATCGCATACTTTTATTTTGTACATTTAAGGGCCCGTCCGCGGGCCTAGATTTCCATGGCGTTAAATACCATTCTTTGTGTTCTCTGCAGTATCAACACTTTTAGTAACCTCATATGCTCTCTCCTGGCTCACTCAAAGGCCTGGAAACTCATATAAGTATTTTGATATATAAAAACATACTAAAATATTGAATGATATATAAAAACATACTAGAATATTAAAATATACTATAGCGCTAGAGTCACTGATGTATTGACCAAGGAGGTTTGACTTGTATGTGTGGCTGCATATATTAACAAAATGCATTGCATGATATTTCTTTCTTTAATCTTTATTTAACCAGGGAAATAATCACATTGAGATAAATATCTCATTTACAAGTGAGCCCTGGCCAAGGTATGAACACACAATATACATAACTACATAAAACAGATTACACAACACACACATATACAACAATAAAACAAGATTAAACGTTAAGAGCAAGTGCAGACAGATTTGAATAATTTGTTTAAATGTAACTTGAACTCAATAAGTACATCAAGTTTCAATGAACTTTGGATCTCATTCCAAGCAGCTGATGCACTATAAATAAAAGCAGTTTTTCCAAACTCTGTCTTCATTAAAGGAACATTTAAAAGAATATATCTACTTGAACGTAGATTATACCCTTGAATATTAAAAGTTATTAAGCTATTCATATATTGAGGAAGCTGGCCGACTAATGCCTTATATACAAGTATGAGCCAGTATGAGATATGCATTATTCATAGGAATATGTTACAAATAGACATAACGTGATACATAGATGTGTTATATATATCCAAAATGAATGAAAGATAACATGATGTCTAATGCAACATAATGACTTGATGCAAACACACACAAACAGATGGTAAACCGTGGTCATAGAATGAAAAATATACATTTTAGGTGGTTATACATGGGATGTGGTAATGGTGAGTTCATTTCAGGATCGAGAGATAGGTGCCAGGTAGGCAGCTAAATGGAGGTGCCTCCGCTGGTCAAGCTCGCTTATGAGAATTCGGTCGCATTGGATCAAACTACTAGAAAAAACATTTAAGAATTTTTTCGTGGCTGCCGCGTGTCAATAACCAATCACAGGTGACTGTAATCAAATCAAACAGTCTGAAATCGCTCCCTATTCTTTGTAACATTCACTATCAAGAGTATCACTGTAATCGATGCATCTAAATGTCTTTGTTAGATTGATGCACTGCAGTGCATTGATGCATTTTTACACCCCAAAATGACATAATCAAAACTAAAATGTAGCAACCATGTATGAATGCAAATGTGCATATTAAACAGAAGAATTATTGTATAATTTTTTTCCGAAATAGATATGCCACACACATCACCACTACCATTAATCTAAATTGAATATACAGTTGAAGTCAGAAGTTTACATATACAGTTTACATACAGTTAACTGTGCCTCTCAGTCAGAAAATTATGTCAAGCCATTTGAC
This sequence comes from Xyrauchen texanus, assembly GCF_025860055.1. NCBI lineage: Eukaryota > Metazoa > Chordata > Actinopteri > Cypriniformes > Catostomidae > Xyrauchen > Xyrauchen texanus. The sequence goes on from NC_068283.1 coordinate 1,960,049, forward strand.
AATTAGCCAATTAGCTTCTGATAGGAGGTGTACTGAATTGGATGTGTACCTGTGGATGTATTTTAAGGCCTACTTTCAAACGGTGGAGGTGCGGGTCCTGCGGCGCATCATCTTGTCCGAACCCTCCCAGCTCTGGTCCTGGCAGTGTGAGGATGCCAGTGTGTGCACACATGGAGATTTGAAGCCGGCTCCCAGAGAAGTGGTGCGCTTTGCATTTTAAAGACAGCAGCAATTTAAGTATTATTCACATTAGGTGTGCATCATTCACCGCTGTCAGAACGAGGCATATTAATTATGCACCTCTTCTCGCTCTCTTGCCCAACTCCCGTTGCGAGTCTGGCTGAAGGGTGGCCCTAAGAGGTGAGGCGACAATGACGACCTGGAGGGGTAGACCTTTCCGCCACACTTTCAAGTTACAGCACTCCATTTAGATCAGTACTCTGCTGATGACGAGATTTGCGTTATGCGTCCTGTGAGTGTCCGCATCTGACTGAAGTATACTTTGGGCTTAAAGGAATAGTTTACACAAAAACTTATCAATTTGCTTCAGAATACATTAACTGATCAACTGGAGTCATGTGGATTACTTGTATGCTGCTTAAAGATGCCTTTTGGACCATCGAACAGTCAGCAGCCTGATGGAACCCATTTACATGCATTGGATGGACATCAGAGCCGAAATCTGCTTATAAAAAATCTTCATTTAATTTCTGCTGAAGTCTTACACATCTGGGATGGCTTAAAGATTTAAGATTTAACAATGCTGCCATGCTTCTTTAAAAATAAGATTGTGAAATGATGACAGAGTTTAATACAAAGTCACGTGACCCAAGTATTTGCAGGGACTCCATCTCAGGACTCCAGACAAAAAAAATGACTTAAGAGCCGATGACTCCTAAATGAAAACATTAAAGAGCCAAATGGCTGTATTTAGTCACCAAATCACAGAATTGCTCAATTTAGATTGTGGTTCAGAAACAAGATAGAATGGGGGCCTGGGTAGCTCAGCAAGTAAAGACGCTGGCTACCACACCTGGAGTCGCAAGTTCGAATCCAGGGCGTGCTGAGTGATACCAGTCATGCTTCCACTTGGCCCGGTTGCTAGGGGGGATGGAGTTAAGTTGGCTTAACCTTCTCGTTGTCACTATAATGTGGTTCTCACTCTCGGTGGGATGTGTGTGGATAGTATAGTTTATATAGTCATTTAGGACATCTACTTTGTGCATGACATGAGTAATTTTTCCAACAATTGGTTACAGACAGATTGTTTGACTTTTAATTGACTATATCACAATTCCTGTCAGTCAGAAACGTACATACACAAGTTGTGCCTTTAAGCAGCTTGGAAAATTCCAGAAAATGATGTCAAGCCTTTAGACAAATAGCTTCTGATAGGAGGTGTACTGAATTGGATGTGTACCTGTGGAAGTATTTTAAAGGCCTACCTTCAAACTCAGTGCCTCTTTGCTTGACATCATGGGAAAATCAAAAGAAATCAGCCAAGACCTCAGAAAAATATTTTTTAGACTTCCACAAGTCTGTTTCATCCTTGGGAGCCATTTCCAAATGCCTGAAGGTACCACATTCGTCTGTACAAACAATAGTACGCAAGTATAAACACCATGTGTCTACATAGCCATCATACCGCTCAGGAAGGAGATGCGTTCTGTCTCCTAGAGATGAATGTAGTTTGGTGCGAAAAATGCAAATCAAGCCCAGAACAACAGCAAAGAACCTTGTGAAGATGCTGGAGGAAACAGGTAGACTTTTAAATGTGATATATTGAAGCAACATCTCAAGACATCAGCCAGGAAGTTTAGACGCAAGGTACTGGAGTGGCCATCAGAAAGCCCTGACCTCAATCCGATAGAAAATTTGTGGGCAAAACTGAAAAAGCATGTGCGAGTAAGGAGGCCTACAAACCTGACTCCGTTACACCAGTTCTGTCTGGAGGAATGGGCCAAAATTCCAGCAACTTATTGTGAGAAGCTTGTGGAAGGCTACCCAAAAAGTTTGACCCAAATTAAATAATTTAAAGGCAATGCTACCAAATACTAACAAAGTGTATGTAAACTTCTGACCCACTGGGAACGTGAAGAAATTAATAATTCTTTCTACTATTATTCTGACATTTCACAATCTTAAAATAAAGTAGTGATCCTAACTGATCTAAGACAGGGAATGTTTTCTACGATTAAATGTCAGGAATTGTGAAAAGCTGAGTTTAAATGTATTTGTATTGTATAAATGCTACGGTGTGTGTAAACTTCTGACTTCAACTGTAATAGCCAAACAAAAAACATGTAAAAGTCAAAGTAAAATATATTTTTTAGAAGTATATAATGGCATTAGAATATTGTTGTCATACACATGACTCTAGAAAAGAAATCCAGAATGTCTGCCCCTTTCAGTTTTTTGGCTGGTGGTTGTACATGAGACATTATTGGTCATTCAGTGTTTCAGTGAAAAAGACTAACAATAAAGAGGTCAGTGATTTAAAATGACCAAATGTAAAATGTTTTCATCTGATTAACAACATTAACTTAGAATAGTCAAAGAGGAATTCTCTATTTGCTCACGTCTTATCTCGTGTGGATTGCAGCTAAGTGTCCGTCACTGCAGGTAGGCTGTTGGGCTCAATAATATTAATCACAATGTCTGCATTCAACCGATCTGATTAAACTGTGACATGTGAGAGCATTTTGTGTCTTACAGTGAGTGTGTGCTGTGTTTCAGAAGGTGAATGAGAGTGGAATGGATGACGGCAGCACACTGCCTCCACCCGTCTCCTCTCTGCAGGAGAACCCCGGCCGGCCCCCTCGTTTGGAGACACCTGTGGACTCTATGCTGAAGGACATGGCCACCATCATCTTCTGCACCTTCCTGTTGGCCGGATGGGTGGCCTTCGTCATCACCTACCCAAAGGTAAACACACTCTGACGAGCTCTGAGGTCGCCATCTCTACTAAATTACAGCTGTGATCAGAAAGGTATACTATCATGTATTGTGTCATTGGGTTTGTGTTCAGAGTGTTCATAAGCAGCAGCAGCTGCAGCACCAGCAGTTTCAGCAGCAAATGGAGGAGAAACTGCAGCTCCTGCAGCAGCAGCAGCTCATCTTTCACCAGCCTGCAGACCTACCGCCCGACACTGACTTCCTGGAGGCGGCCCGCACGCGCTCTGAGAGCTCCACCCACAGCAGTCCTAATGTCACCCCACGGGCGTCAAACCACTCCAACATGTCCCTGTCTGAGATGGCAAATTCAGCCTATGAGCACGAGGACGCAGGTGAGATCAGCTCAGAGCTGCATTCTGCCTAATTTGCCTCTAATGTGCAACACTAATTTACTATAACTTTGTATGTACAATTGGTGTTTCTTCAACTATGGGCACTTTTGGCCCTGTGGACTTCAATAAACTCCTTTTTAAAATACACAATTTTTTATTTACAATTTGTATGCTATCAATGTCAAACAAACACCAAATGACAAACTGTAAAAAAGTCAACATGTCTGCCCTTACTTTCTGTTGTTTGACTGTTTTTGTCATTTCGTTCCAGAGGAAGAGATCAACATTGTACGAATTGGAAACGTAACATTCAATCCCAGAGATGTTCTGGGTCATGGTGCAGAGGGAACGATCGTCTACAGGCAAGAGCCAAAGAGTGAACTTTGCTATCTCAAACATTATTCATGGTGCATTGATTTATTCAGATCCAGTCTAATGTCTTTTCTCTTTATATTTTCAGAGGTCAGTTTGATAACCGCCCAGTTGCTGTGAAGAGAATTCTCCCGGAATGCTTCAGTTTTGCGGATCGAGAGGTTCAGCTGCTGCGTGAGTCGGACGAGCATCCCAATGTGATTCGTTACTTCTGCACGGAGAGAGATCGCCAGTTTCAGTACATCGCCATAGAGCTCTGCAGCGCCACGCTACAGGAGGTACCACAGACAACACAACCTGATGTTTGATCACTTTAATCTAACATTCACAAATTTAAGATTGCAATAAAACTAGATTTGTATGTAATCGCTGGATTTTTATACAAAAATGACAAAACGTCTATCGAATATCCCCAGATCATTAAATTCTGTTATCGTTTAGGCAAAAGAAAAGTCATTGGGGTTTGAACCCTAATAGTTTACCTCATATTGAGAGTTCATCGGCATGATTCATGGTTAATTTATAAATCCTGTGCTTTCTTTTCAGTATGTTGAACGAAAGGATTTTAACCGCCACGGTTTGGAGCCGGTGACGATGCTAGAACAAACCATGTCTGGACTGGCGCATTTGCATTCTCTTAGTATAGGTAAACATCAGTAAAACACATTATTCATCTTTTAATGTATTGCTCTTTATATTGCCAGAGAAAATAGTAGAAGGAGAACATTTAATGCATCACTAGATGTGTTATAAAACGTTTTTAGCAGGATTACAGCTAAAAAAATTATATATATATATATATATATATATATATATATACACTCACCTAAAGGATTATTAGGAACACCATACTAATACTGTGTTTGACCCCTTTCGCCTTCAGAACTGCCTTAATTCTACGTGGCATTGATTCAACAAGGTGCTGAAAGCATTCTTTAGAAATGTTGGCCCATATTGATAGGATAGCATCTTGCAGTTGATGGAGATTTGTGGGATGCACATCCAGGGCACGAAGCTCCCGTTCCACCACATCCCAAAGATGCTCTATTGGGTTGAGATCTGGTGACTGTGGGGGCCACTTTAGTACAGTGAACTCATTGTCATGTTCAAGAAACCAATTTGAAATGATTCGAGCTTTGTGACATGGTGCATTATCCTGCTGGAAGTAGCCATCAGAGGATGGGTACATGGTGGCCATAAAGGGATGGACATGGTCAGAAACAATGCTCAGGTAGGCCGTGGCATTTAAACGATGCCCAATTGGCACTAAGGGGCCTAAAGTGTGCCAAGAAAACATCCCCCACACCATTACACCACCACCACCAGCCTGCACAGTGGTAACAAGGCATGATGGATCCATGTTCTCATTCTGTTTACGCCAAATTCTGACTCTACCATCTGAATGTCTCAACAGAAATCGAGACTCATCAGACCAGGCAACATTTTTCCAGTCTTCAACTGTCCAATTTTGGTGAGCTCTTGCTAATTGTAGCCTCTTTTTCCTATTTGTAGTGGAGATGAGTGGTACCCGGTGGGGTCTTCTGCTGTTGTAGCCCATCCGCCTCAAGGTTGTGCGTGTTGTGGCTTCACAAATGCTTTGCTGCATACCTCTGTTGTAACGAGTGGTTATTTCAGGCAAAGTTGCTCTTCTATCAGCTTGAATAATTCGGCCCATTCTCCTCTGACCTCTAGCATCAACAAGGCATTTTCGCCCACAGGACTGCCGCATACTGGATGTTTTTCCCTTTTCACACCATTCTTTGTAAACCCTAGAAATGGTTGTGCGTGAAAATCCCAGTAACTGAGCAGATTGTGAAATACTCAGACCGGCCCGTCTGGCACAAACAACCATGCCACGCTCAAAATTGCTTAAATCACCTTTCTTTCCCATTCTGACATTCAGTTTGGAGTTCAGGAGATTGTCTTGACCAGGACCACACCCCTAAATGCATTGAAGCAACTGCCATGTGATTGGTTGATTAGATAATTGCATTAATGAGAAATTGAACAGGTGTTCCTAATAATCCTTTAGGTGAGTGTGTGTGTGTGTGTGTGTATATATATATATATATATATATATATATATATATATATATATATATATATATATAAAATCTAAATTCAGGACACCAGTTTTTATTGGTAATTTGGCATATTTATTTGAAGAAAAAACTTGTCAGATGTCAGTCTTTCCCCATTCAAGTAGAAAGGAATTGTTTGTATGACTGGAAATAACTGTTGGGGCATTACTAAAATGGTTGCAGAGTGAACGGACTTGCTTTAAAGGGACTATATTTAAGAGATAATGTACAGTCTGCCAGTTGTTATCGCAAAATAAATCTTTATTAAATCTTCTAAATCCTTATCACCCTGTCACAACTGATTCAGTGCTCATTATCCTGCTTATTACATTGCTACAAACCAGCGGACATAAAATATTGCATTGAATTTGTGTTGCAATTATGTCATTATATGAGAGGAAATAGATAGCTCATATCATTAATGCAGTATATTCACAGTCACGTGACGCCATGCGGGGTTCGGACGTGTGAACGGCGAGCTCTGCGCACTTTGCTAGTTTTAATACTTTTTATGTCATAAACCAGTGAGATTCGTTACACCCTGATTCTTAACTGTTCTAGGAAGACAATATCTCAAAGAATTCAAAATCCTCGAGCTCTGGAGACATTAAAAGGCACTTATGTGCTCAAGCTGACGCCCCCGAACGGGCCGCAACCTGTGAGCCGATTTGGCCTGAGAAGTTAAGAAAATTCAGCTAGAATTGTTGAACTTATCGACAACACTGTCGAAGGTCATTGCATCACTGCCATGGAGACTAAATTCACTAAGGTTGTTACAAGAGTGGGGGATGTCGAGAAACGGATAGATTATCTGGAGTCATTGGAGAGGGAATTAGCTGCTAATCTGCTAGCGACCAAGGTGGATTTTGAGCGCGTCTGGGAGAAGTTTGAGGACTTGGAGAATCATAACTGGAGGAATAACATATGAGTTGTTGGAATTCCCGAGGACAAAGAAGGTCAGGATTTGGTGAAATGGACGGCCTCTTTCCGAGTCTGCTCGACATAACAGGCCATACGTTGGAAATCGAGCAAGCTCACAGGGTTCTGGCTCTGCAATCCGCTGAGGGTGACAGGCCCGATCAATTCTGATCAAATTTATGAGATCATCCGATAAAGATCTTGTGTTACGTGAGGCGCGAGGAGTAAAATTAGGCTTTCTTGGAAGAACCACAGCATTTTCTTGTTCTCAGACTTTGCGAATTCGACGAGAGAAACGTGATCGATTCAAGGAATGCAAGAAACTCTTACATCAACGGAAAGCCGCTTTTGCACTGATGTTCCCGGCTAAATTGAGATGGGCCATAATAGATGCTAAGGATGGCCATAAAATATTTACATGTCCCCAGCAAGCTATGTCCTTCGTAAAGTCAATGGACTGAGTAAGTAATTTTGTGGTACTCCTGTTGCAGCCAAGTGGTCCTACTGAACATTCACTTGACCGTCCGAGGAAACGAAGCACCTTTTTTTGTTTCTTTTTGTGCTGGTTCCGCCTAGTGGCTGGAGTTTGTTTTGTGTAGCAGCACTCCTTCGGGACAGTGTTGTGGTTGAATCTGCATGTTCTTTGTGCTTATGCCTCTTATTGGTTAGAGTTTGTTTTGTGGAATATTTCTTGCAAGACATTGGAGTGATTGGGACATTCGTTGCACTCATGTACCAGTCGAATGGGCCGGCTCACTATACATTTGTTTGACTGTCCGAGGAATCTGAACAGCCTTTTTTTTGCTGGTTCCACTAGCGGCTAGAGTTTGTTTTGTGGAGGAACACAGTAATGTGTATGAATCTGCACGTTCTTTGTATTTATTCCGCCTATTGGCTGGAGATTGTTTTATAGATTATCTTCTATTGTGTAATTTTGTCTCACAAAATTTGTATAGGAACACCGAACTTCAGCAATCCGATAGCAAAGATGTCGCAGGGGCTCTCGTAGGTGTACATGGACTGTTTGAATTTAGAGGTATAGAAGCCAGTTGGCGCTGTCGTGCGTGGGGTTGATGCGCACGTCTTTTTTCTGTTTGTTTGGTTTGGGGGGAATATCGGGGTTTGATTGTTGCACTAATGTTGGAATGTTGTAGTTATCTTTTTTTTTTGACACACAATCTATTTTTTCTAATATGTCAATGTCAAATGTTAATATGAGTGCATTGTCTCTCTCCACATGGAATGTGAATGGGTTTGGGCACCCCATTAAAAGAAGGAAGGTTATTTCTCTTCTTAAACATAAATATGTTAGTGTTTCTTCGAGAAATGCATCTTTCACCACAGGAAGCTGAAAAATTTGGGAAGATATGGGGTGGACATGTTTTCTTTAGTGCTGGCTCAAGTAAGAGCAGGGGAGGCATTACACTGTTAAGCATCTACAATTCAAATGTCTCAAACAGATTAAAGATACATTAGGAAGAGTCATTATTGTTTTAGCAGAAATTTAGGGGGTAAAGTTTGATTTTGGCTAATATTTACGCACCAAGCGCTGAAGATTAGGGCTTTTTTATAGATCTTGAAGGGATGTTGCAAGCCACTGGCACCCCTCATGATATAATATTGGGAGGAGACTTCAATCTGTTGATGGACTCAGTGAAGCAAAAGTGTGTAAGCCACCTAGAGCAACATTGACGCTTCACAGGATGTTTAAAAATCGTGGTCTTACAGATATTTGGAGACTTTTGAACCCATCTGGTAGGGACTATAAATTATTTTCATCAGTTCATAAGATTTATTTCTAGAATAGATATTTTTTTTAGATATATCTAAGTCCCTAATTGTATCTGTTGTTGATTGCTCAATTGGAAACCTCTTAGTCTCCGATCACACCCTTGTGAGTTTAGAGGTGTTGCCACATACGGAGAAAAAGAAACCATAATGTTGCCGCTTTAATGTAATCCTTTTGCAAAATCCTGAATTCCAACAAATTTTAAAGGCTGAAATCAATGTTTATATGGAGACCAACTGGTCCTCCGTATCCTCTGTGGGTGTGGCTTGGGGGGCACTTAAGGCAGTTCTTAAGGGTCGGATCATACAGTATGCCTCATTCATCAAAAAATCCAAAGCATGAGAACTCGTGGAGTTGGAAGGGAATATTAAAAGTGCTGAGCTGAAGCACTTGACCTGACTGAATTACAGATATAATACTATTATGTCGCGGAAGGTGACATTTGGCTATTCAGAGCAAGACTTTGAGTCGGTGGGGGGAAAAGCAGGGAAGCTTTTGGCTAGATATATAAAGCAGAGAGAGTCTTTCCACCATTTACCATGGCTATTGATATTAATAATACCTTTAAGGAATTCTATCTTGTTCTCTATAGTTCCACATAATCGTCTACTGATGAAGATATTAGAAACTTTCTGGAACCGTTAGAACTTCCTAAACTAAGCAAAAAAAATATCTTGATTCTAAGATAACCTTGGAGGAGCTTGGTGAGGTAATTAAGGCCTTGCCTACTGGCAAGGCTCCAGGGCCAGATGGCTTTGCCGCTGAATTTTTTATATTTTATGCTAAATAGCTGGCTCAACTTTTGTTATAAGTTTATATGGAATCATTAAAGAATGTAAAGCTTCCACCAACCATGACACAAGCCTGGATCAGTCTGATTCTTAAAAAGGACAAAGATCCAAAGAGTGTAAGAGTTACCATCCAAATTCCTAAATATTGACTTAAAAATATTGTAAAAAATTATGGCTAACCGATTAAGTAAAGTTATGACATCTCTTACATGCATATAGATCAGGTATGGTTTATTTGGGGCCGCAGCTCTTTTGATAATATTAGGTGTTTCATCAATATCATGTGGTAAGTGGTAAATTATCAGACTCCATATATCACTTGACACTGAAAAGGAGTTTGATATGGTAGACTGGGATTATCTTTTTAAGATTTTGGAAATATATGTGTTCAGGAATACTTTTATTGGATGGCTTAAGTTACTTTATAAACACCCGGTAGCTGCGGTACAAACAAATTGATTAATTTTACTTCTGTCTTGCCCTGGAACCATTAGCAGCTGCGATAAGAAAGGAAGATGATTTTTCCAGGGGTTGTGGTGAGAGGTGTGGCGCATAAGGTTTTATTTTATGCAGATGATATTTTATTATTAGTCTCCGACCCCACTAGATCTATGCCTTGCCTCCACAGAATTATTCATTCCTTTCTCATTCAAGTTCTCAGGATACAGAGTCAATTGGTCTAAATCCGAAGCTTTAGCTCTGACAGCGTACTGCCCAGTAACAGCTTTTTAGCCGGGTGCCTTCCAGTGGCCCAAATAGGGCATTAAGTATTTGGCCTTTTTTCCCAGCAAATTTGTGTGATTTAGTTAGTTAATTTCGACCCCTTAATAGAAAGGTTTTCGAGCGATGCGGGGCAGGTGGGCTTCATTACATTTATCTATGATTGGGAAGGTTAATGTTATTAAAATGAGTTGTATTCCAAAATTCAATAACCTGCTACAATCTCTCCCTGTAGATGTCCCCCTCTCTTATTTCAAGCAATTTGAGAGCATTGCGAAGTCCTTCATTTGGAATGGTAAACGTCCCTGATTACATTTCAATAAGTTACATAGGCCAATTGACAAAGGTGGGCTAGGCCTACCCAAGATTCTTTTTTTATTATTATGCATTCAGTCCTAGACATTTGTCTCATTGGTCGCTTCCACCTCCCTGGTTTTGTGTTAAACAGGAAGTTCTTGCCCCTATTTTGCCATTACAAAGCCTTTCTCTCAAACTAATCGGAGAAGTGAAGTCACACCTGTTATCTCGCATTTGCACACGTATGGACAAAAGTGTCCAGAGTGTTTTTGTTTAATTTTATTTAAATGTTGCCTCGAGCATATGGTTGAACCTTATGTATTGATAAATCCCCTTTCTGCTGGTCAGAGTGGATTGTGAGAAAGGTTAATACGCTCAGTGACCTATATGAGAGTGGAGTGTGGAGATCCTTTGAAAATATTGTTCAACATTTTAGGATTCCCAGATCTCAGTTCTTTAGGTATTTACAGCTATGCCACCTGCTCTGTACTGTTTTGGGGAGTAGCATACACCCCCCTAAAGCGGCAGATACTCTGGAAGTGGTTATTACTGCTTTTGGAAAAGGTCAAGAGGCATCAGGGTATTACTCCCTGTTAACTCAGAGTCTGGGAGACAGAGCTTCAGCTTCTCTTAAGAGATTATGGGAGAAAGATTTAAACTTGGTATCGGAGGAGGGAGTGTGGGCTGGGATTCTAAAAACATCAAGTCTGCATCTAGAGATGCAAGGGTGCGTCTGATGTAAAATCTTAAAAATATTGATTATATTGGACCCCCTCTAGATTGTATAGGCTTGGTCTCAAAAATACACCCACCTGTTGGCGATGCCAATCAGAAGATGGGGACACAACCCATGTTTTTTAGTGGTGTGTTAAGATCCAAGAATTTTGGTTGAGGGTTCAGAGTTTTATGTGTGATGTATTGGGCACTCAAGTTTCATTTTGTTTGGAGGGAAGGGTTTTTAAGTTCATATAATTTGATTTTGTATTTACTGTCATGTTTATTTAATCTGTGACTGGAATCAATAAAAATAGTTAATAATAAAAAATAAAAAAAACTGTATATTCACTTAATAATTCCCTTTTTTGGGCATTAAAATGTGATTGGAATTTGAATGTCCAATAATCACAGTTGTCTCAAATAACCGTGGTTGGATCTAAAACCGCTATCAGACAGTTATTTAATAACAACGACAGGCTTAGTAACTTGTACGGAAACATGAATATTGACACTGACGGTCTAATTATTTTGTAGTTCACAGAGATCTGAAACCACATAACATCCTGGTATCGATGCCGAACACACATGGCAGAGTGAAGGCGATGATCTCAGACTTCGGTCTCTGTAAGAAGCTGGCGGTAGGCAGACACAGCTTTAGTCGGAGGTCAGGGGTCCCCGGCACAGAGGGCTGGATTGCACCGGAGGTGCTCAGTGAAGATGCAAAGCCAAACCCTGTAAGAGCTCAAATACAGACTTGTATAGATTTAGATTTTACACCATAACAAGGTCCACACTTTTTCTAACTCGCACAAGAAATGGCAAAAATCTAGTATAACAATACTATTAAGAATACTAATTAATATTTATTGTTTTTCATTTCAAGTGTTGTTTTATATAATAAAGCCAAACATATGTCGCTTCTAAGGCCTGAAACACACCTTATACCTGTATATTGCACACAGACTCTTTTAGCAATGTCAGTTAGTATACATTGTGCTCTCTGTGTTGCCACAAAGGGTGCAAAAAATTCCTCAATCTACCATCAGTTTTATCTTTTTGGTCAGCCACTCTCATGCTGGGGTTGGAAGATAATCTTGCTGAGCAAGTTAGCTGACACTTTAGACTCTGCAGCATATTGTGGCTGCCTCCTGCATTTTTCACACAAATTTAAATGCTCACCTTGCTCACACACAGTGCAAATTATTGCAAATTATTGGTGTTACTTTACAGAAACCCCCCTGTGGTGAGGTGAGCAAGAAACAGACACAGTGGGTGTAGCATCAGCCTGGGAGAGGCTTTTATTTTAAACAATAAACAACATAAAATGCTCAAGAAAGGGAATTAATGTTTCATGGGAAAAAAGTATTTAAAATAAAGAGGGATCTGGTGCCCTCACGGTCAATCGGGGCTTTGTGTAGGAAGGGGGATTGTCCATGAAATGTCCAAAGATGGGTCAGACGGCCGCACGCGCTCACCTCCTAGGCTTCTGTGGCGGCCAGTGTTCTCAAAGGGAGAGAGTCCGGCAGCGCATCTAATCCGGCCGGTGCCCTCCCCACTCTGCTCCTGGACCTGCGAGGATGCCAGTGTGTGCGCACACGGGGAAAGCCAGCTTGCACATCCACATTACCTCGTACATTGTCCAAAGCACTTTGAAGAAAAACACATCCAGTTTCCAATATCATCCTGCACTAAGGTGCACATCACCAGAAACACATAAAAACGGTCAAAGACGTCTATCTAGTGCATGTTTACATACACCAACAATTAAAAATAGCACAGCTGGGTGAAAGAACAGTTTGTTGAGCAGTTTATGCACAAAACAACAAGAGGCAGAGCAGTAGGCCTATATCTTGCTCTTTACGACCTGACCCGCCAGTGGGCGGGGCTAAGTGTGTGAGGATGTAAAGCAGGTGTTGATGTTTTTGCTGTAGAAGCAGTTATTAAAGAATGAGTACCCTTTGTGACATCACAAATAAGCAAATGTACCAGAGGAGGCATTTTGGCAACTTGGTTTCAATAAATGCTTTTATTGCATTGGGGATTAAGTTCTGAGTTAAAATGTACAATATATTTTTATAGTAGAAAGACCTCTTATATGTCAAAATATCAAGGAACTTGATTCCCCATGACATGACCCCTTTAAGCGGCATAAGAAAATCAGTGTTCACATCATGTTTCAGAACATTACTTATTCCAAAAACCCTGGAATAACCCATTTCCTTAAGTGCATGTTAACATGGTCATTTTAATGTTGTATGTTGGGTAACCACATCGTTCCCAATAGTCAACCACAATCTAGCACACAAGTTACTGCAATGCTGACTAAAGAGGCCACAAAAGTGCTGAGTTTATGTAACTGAAAATAAAAATGGCCTGTTTCATATCCTGATTCTATTCCTGCCTCTCTCTCTCTAAACCACATTTTTGTCTGTCTCTATTGCCCTGACAAGACATAGACATATCAAAACGTTCATACTTGTGTGCAACTAGCCCAGATTGTTTACTCTCAGTGGTCAGACAGTCACACTTCTCTCTGATATTTCAGACCTGCTTGGTAGACATCTTCTCTGCGGGCTGTGTGTTTTACTACGTGGTATCTGAGGGTCATCACCCCTTTGGAAAGTCCTTGCAGCGACAGGCAAACATCTTACAGGGTGCACACTTGCTGGAATACCTACAGCCCGACAGACATGGTAGGACCAGTGCATGTTCACATCAGAAGCATCAGAAGCATTTGTGATTTCACCGTTTGATTGTGTGAATGCCGTTTCATGCAGAGGATGTTCTTGCTCGTAACCTGATTGAGCAGATGTTGAGTATGGAGCCAGAGAAGAGACCCTCAGCAGACAGAGTGCTCAAACATCCATTTTTCTGGAGCCTGGAAAAACAGCTGCAGTTCTTCCAGGTTAGTTGGTTGGGTTGTAACTAGGGGTGTAACGGTTTATCGTGTCATGATCGCGGATCAAAAAAGTGACGATGCACATTGTGGATATCGGAGTTGTTTTTGTTTATTTTTAATTTTAGTAAATGAAAGCTTAAAGAAGTTTAATGGTAGTAAAAAAGTGTTTTAAATTAGCCTTAAATCACCTTTGATTTATTCTGTGACTAATTAAAAAAAAAAAAGGAAAAAGTTGACTATGTTTAATAATGTTTAATGAAAGGGGCGTTCATTTGTACTTTAAAAATCTAATAATTAATTTTAATGTATTGTCAAAATGGGTATTTCTAAAAGTAATGCAAAAATAATTAAATTAGATTACTTATTGTTAATGATTACATGTAATATATTGATTAGTTATAATTTGAAATCAGTAGCTTACATTTCAGAAATTATCAATTTCACACTAGTTAGTATTTATTTATTTACTCTGATGGTTAAAATTTTATTTTAGTGGCATTCAACTGATCACAATATATAATCAGGACATTAATAACATGAAAAACTACTATTCCAATTTGAAAACAATGTTCAGAACTAGGGATGCTCCGGAATTTCGGCCACCAAACATTTTCAGCCGAACCTTGTATTTGATGACTGTAGTTACACCTTTGTATGAATTTCAAGCATTGTATCGCCTTCATTCCTCAAAACATGATTGATGATGAGTTTCTAGAGAAAGCGGTTTCTTTTTTGCCATTCTTGACTTAATATTGACCTTAAGATATGCCAGTCTATTTTTGATATAATGCTGATATAAAGTGATTTTCTAGAACCAAATGATCAATTTAGCATGATTACTCAAGGATAAGGTGTTGGAGTGATGCTGCTGTCTAGATTTGATCAAAAATGACTTTTTTCAAATAGTGATGGTGCTGTTTTTTTACATCAGTAATGTCCTGAATATACTTTGTGATCAGTTGAATGCCACTTTGGTGAATTAAAGTGAATTAAAGTACCAATTTCCTTCCGAAACAGCAAAATCTGTACATTATTCCAAACTTTTGGCTGCCAGTGTATTTTTAGCAAGGTAAAAAACACATTGAGATTTAAATCTCGTTCGTAAAAGTGACCTGGCCAGGAAGGCAGCAAAAAAATGAAACTAACTACACACAAACAAAAAATCGGTAGCCAAAAGCATTTTAATGGTCACAAACCATTTTTTACAAGCGCTATATAAATTCATCTGATGATGCAAGCAAAGACAATCTTAAGTAGTGCTGCAACTAAATGATAATAGATTAATCTGTCGATTATTTTATTGATAAGTCGATTAATGGCATAAAGAAAGCATGTTATTCCACTCAACGTTCATCGGTAATGCTCGCCATGCAGACTGTCACGCTGCTGCCGCACACGAACACAATAGTTAGCTTGGGCTTGGCACTACATTTAGAAGCAAGCAGGGTGAATTAATTTCTGCCACAATGCATCTCAATGAAGACTTGTACCATATTTCACTACAGATTTCCATTGGAAAAATGAGGGGTGCTGCGAAGTTGTCCTAAATACACCGGAGGTTTCAGCTTCATTCCGACATAGAATAAAAAACGTTTACTAACTTTGATCTGCTTTTAAGTACTTGTTAGCATTTTAAACATAGTATTAACAAATTCCATTAGTGTCATTTTATCATATGACCCATGTTTTCAAGTGTTGGGTCTCTTCCAAATAGAGAAACCACAGCTGCAAAAAAAAGATACTGTACATTGTACAAAAAAAAGACATGAGTACAAGACAAGAGCACAGACCCAACTAATTGATAATGACAGTTGTAGACTATTTTCATTATTTAATTTGAATAATTTAATTAGTTTTTATGAATTAGTTACAACCCTTGTAAGTTTTTCTTTTCCCCAGTTCTGTGCAAACACAGGGAGCAATCCAATGTCCAGTGTTGTGTTATCAACAAATCACAGCGATATTCATCTAAAATGAATCTCACAACGTTCAGTTTGAATGCTCAGTGGCAGTTGTGAGGTGACGTGTTTGTATGTTTTACACTGTCTTATAGGATGTAAGTGATAGAATAGAGAAGGAGCCGTTAGATGGACCAATCGTGAGGCAGCTGGAGAGAGGGGGGCGGGTTGTGGTGAAAGGTGATTGGAGGGATCATATCACAGTCCCTCTACAGACTGGTGAGCACTCTGACATTTCAATTATTCTTGACCATTCTCATGATTTTATTTCTCTTTTAATCTTTAAACAGCAATATTTGCTCTGCAAATCATGTGATTGAAATGCCAAGGATTCTTCTTTCAGATCTACGCAAATTTCGATCATACAAAGGTGGATCGGTCAGGGATCTTTTACGTGCCATGAGAAATAAGGTGAGTTTACTAAATCGCATCAGTTTATTGATTTTGACCACAAACATCATGTGATTATTGCAACACAATCAGAATACAGTGGCATGAAAGGCTTATTTGAGTCATTCTTTATATGTGATACCTCATCGACCTTATGACAAAAAAAAGATGTACATAAATAGAGCGCATTACTAGTCCTGGCTACCATATTGGAATTCCTGTAATTAGAGTTTCTGACTAGAAAATACCGTTCACGTCACTAATAATGTACAAGATGGAAAGTGCCAAGTTCTCACTTACATAAATTCCTTGAATTTGTTGCTGGAAAAAGTTATTTTTTATTCAGTGCATGTATAAGCCCTGTGGTGGAAATGACACTGTGGTGTGAATTTTCATGACTTGAATGACATAAATCTCCTGTGACGCATGTACAGACACTTTTGGACTTTGTTATTAGACAAATTGAATAAATTAGTGAGTGCAAAAAACATTTTTAGATAAAATGGCACAAAATAATAAAAACAATGATATAAACAAGTTTAATATTTAAATAAGATAATTGGCAATTGATTTATTGCCAGTTAGTAATACCACATGCACTGTAAACCTGGAATTTTCTAGTGCCATTTTCCAGTCATGGAAAAGTCATCACATTAATAATCACACTGAACCATGTAGGAAACGACCTTTCTGGATGTGAGAAACTGCAGTCAAAACCACCAAGAAATGTCCAAATAAAAGCTTGATTTAAATGGATGCATGTTTTTGCCTAAATATTACACTTGTTGGGGACATAAAATGTCCTGGAAAATTGTGCTTTGAAAAGAGTGAGAACCCTGATTATGCATCAGCTCTAATAGAGCTTTAACAAACAATTTTGCAGTGTTTTAAAAAAAAAAAAAAAAAAAGGAGAAACTCATATTTGTCTTTAACACAGTTTTGCTCATTTTTTTTCCCTCTGTATCCCCTGCAGAAGCATCATTACAGGGAGTTACCTGAGGAGGTGCAGGAGACGCTGGGCTCCATTCCAGATGACTTTGTGTCCTACTTCACCTCCCGCTTCCCTCTCCTCCTGCAACACACACACCTGGCCATGCGCTCCTGTGCGGTGGAGCGCCCCTTCCTGCCTTACTACCACACCTCTGAACTGATCACACACAGCACACAGACTCTGCCCTCCCAGCACACCAGCCAATCAGTGCCCTCAGACTTATCACCATCCAATCAGACTGCAGCACCACCTCCACATGCATTACCAAACACACAATCTGAAGAGTCAGTGTCACCTGAGCTGAGCACGGAGCACAGAATGACTGATGGGCTCGTTTAAATGGACACGTTCCCCGGATGATCCGTCTCGCTACCTTGATGCCGTCTGGGTCTGCAGTGCCCCGGCTGTGTCACTGCAGCGGTCAACGTCCCATCTGAAGTGCCTTATGTGCTCGTTTCAGACAGCAGCTCTTGTGTGAGCGACCTGCAGGTTCTTTGTGAAGATAATATGGACGACGCTGGAGACTTTGAGTGGCCTGTTATGTGATCACTGAACGCTGATGTAGTCATTCCATTTTTAAAACATTAAAGACTTTTGTAAAATATGGGCACTGTTGCACACATTTGGAAGGCGAGAAATATTTTTGTTGAACACGAAGTGAACGTAACAAATTCTGCTGGCAATGTTGGTGGGTGAACCTCACAAAAAAATGAAAGGCTCATATTTCACCCTAAAATAAAAATAAAGTTTATAAAGAAAATTAAGACTATTTTAGGACAATTTTTGCCTTGTGATATTATTTTCTTTAAAATTATCCACATTTTCCCAATATATTCTCATTAATATAATGCATTTATTTTTAAACCTAAACAGTTCAAAATTATTTTTATTCTCTATGCTCAAAAGATTTTCACTATTGTAATGCAATTATTTTGTTATTTATCTTTTATAATTATTATTCAAATGTATCATTATGTAAAATCATTATAATTGAAGTTAATTTACAATCATTGTTTTAATTTTTAAGCATAAATTAAAGGCAGAACAACAATACCACCATGATGTAAAAATGCTTTAAATTATTATAATTTTTTTATAGCACTAATGAGAATTTGGCGGGAAATGTACTTAACTCATGAAATATGTCACAGTGCAAAAATCTTATTGGTCCTAAAATAGACTAAATATCCTTTATGCTAAATGTAATTTCTCTTATTTCTTGTTATTTGGGGTTGAAGTATTGTCTTGATATGTTTTGTTAAATTCACCTTTCTTTTCAACCTGAGAAAGTGTACTATTGAACTGATAAATTTGCACATATTTTGATCACTGCTAATTGAAGTGGCCATTGTGCCTTTTAAATGACACTGTGTGGTGTGTTTTGGTCCTGAGGTAAGGCTGTTGTTTGCTTTGCATTTGCTGCTGTTAACATCAGAATCAACTGGGTCACATTAGAGGTGGGCTGTCTTTTCAAGTTCCAGGTATACTATTATGACTAAATGAATTATCCTATGCTTATAACTTCAGTTAAGCCCTTTATATGTTGGCTTACTTTATTTCAATAAAACATGGCAAACTGGGTGAATTCATGCCCTTGGATGCTGGATAGTGCTATTGTTGCATTTTTGCTTTTGGGTGATTCTCTGAAATAGTTCTTATAAGAATACATGGAAAAATTAAAATTTTTGTTTTGTTTCAAATAGATAATGAACTTCAAATCTATGAACTGCTGTCAGGAAATACATAAGAGAGGCTTTACTTCAAAGTGCCATCAAGATAATTCATTTTTATCTTACCAAGCATTGTAACAAACCACATTCAGTTTTGAATTGAAAGATTTCAAATAGAGCTTTTATAATGTAACATGTTTTTATAATGTTCTATATATATATTATAAATGGCACATTTGGAGAAAATTGATTAAAATACATTGATGCTTTTTTACATGTGTTAATAAACGCTGCCATTGTGCAATGCATCCATGCTTTTTTTTCTAATTTCTTTTTTTTTTACTGACCAATGGAATGATCCGGAAAACCATACAGTTTGTAAATACACCTGACACAGGCTCTAGTTTATGCCATTGCAGCCTACTATAGAGTACATAAAGACAGAATGGTGTGCTTTGTAAAGCATGGACACATTTGGAAGGTGACAAATCTTTTTGTCGAGCATCTGAAGACGACACAAGAAATTAAGCTGTGCAGTGTAGTGGGTGAACCTTATAAAAATATGGCAGGCTTATATTTCAGATGGGTCAATCATTCTCTGTTAACTCTTCACTTACTGTTTTCAGTTCTATTTGTTCTAAAACATTAGCATTTTTGAGCCAGGGGATCATGGTGGGCAATGGGGGTTTTGGAGTGGTATTTTCGATTTATTATAAGGTCTGGTATAGATTATGTGAAGAGACTTTACAATAAGTGAACTGACTTATTTACTGGACGTACACATTATAGATGAACATAACACATGAACATCTATGATAGTAAAGCATTGGATACTTTTTCTACATTATATGTAGACATCTCTGGAAAAAAATAAAAGCTCCTGCATGGGTAGTATTTTAGTGGACTGAAGAAATTATCAGGGCTGTCAATTTAATGTGTTAATTAAAATAATAAATATTTTGCTGATATGAGCTTTTGGGTGCTCTATACTTGCTGTAGCTTAAAAAAAATTAGGTGACTGACATGACAGTCTAATTTTGTGTACAAAGTCACAAATATAAATATGACTAGTCAATATGTTGTTAAATATTTCAATAAGGCTATTAAATGATTTGTTGTTTAAAATAATTCTTTAACAAAATACTTAAAATTACGGATGAAGGTCTCAGACCAAATAATAAAAAATCTCAAGCTATATGACAGTGGGTGGGACTATTTCTAATATATATATACATATAAATGTATATATACACACGCATCAGCTCTAACAAACTATTTTCCAGTGTTTTATATGAAAAACGGGGGAAAACTCATTTGTCTTCGACACAGTTTTGCTCATTTTGTTCCCTCTGTATCCCCTGCGGAGTTACCTGAGGAGGTGCACGCCAATCAGTGCCCTCGGGCTTATCACCATCCAATCAGACTGCAGCACCACACCTCCACATGCATTGCCAAACACGCAATCTGAACGGAAAAATATCTAAAATAATGATAATAAAAATCTATATTTTGCTTGAAATATGCTCTTTATCAAATGGTGTGACTGTCCCGGACAGTCTGTCCAGTGTAACTGTGATTAAATGTAAGCTACTTTAAATAATAAGTAGCCAATAGGCCTATACATTCTATTAAATTACATGGTCTTAATTTTAAAACATGGTTATGTTCAAAAATAAAATGGAAATCGCTCTAAAAAGTAGAGGTTTTTACCAGCCCCACCGCAGGGCGAAGGGATCACTGCAGCATAAAAGTACGTTTTTGCTCAAATATTTTTTTATAAATATTTCCGTTTTCTCCACTATTATGACATTCTATGGCTTGTCACGTTTAAAAGGCTGGCGTTATGAGAGTTTAAAAAAAATATGCGGGAAATTATAACTCTCATCTTCAGGAAAACGAAAGTTATGAGCTCACACGTGATTGCATAAGCAGTGAGAGTCGAGAAGAGCTGCACAGAGTTTTGATGATCTACAATGACTGAACTCGTTTATTGGGTACGAGGTGTGAGATACAAATAACCTTACACTTGACTGTGTTATATTTGATGAACATTGGCATGTACACATTATTCAAATGTTTGTTACAATTTGGAATATTTATTTTCCTAGTTTGTGTCGTGTATGTGAGGGCGGTTTCTTCTGAACTTCGGAACCCCAAACGGAAACTGAGTGAGTAGGTTTTTTTTAAATCGCCACTTCATATATTTTGCCACTGTAGAATAGGGGAACTTTCTGTCTTTAACTTTAATGTTGAAGTTGGACAAGATAGAGCGTGACATTCTAAAACGCTAAACGTTAATCTCGTAATAAACATTAGCAGCCTAGTATACTGCGACACCGTATTCCGAGAGGAAATACAAGAAGCTACAGTAGCTGTACGCAACAGTTACAGCATTTATAGATGCATTTGAAATGGTAGATGGAGTCCGGGCAGTGACGCAGTTCATGTTCAAATTGGTTACATTTTTAAGGGAAATATAGAGGATTGCTCTCTTCTTTCCGTTCAGTAGCCTTTAAGAAATTTGTACGAGTTGCGCACGTAAATGTTGCGGTTTCTTCTGTACGTCTGTTGTTGCGCGATGAACTCTAGATACTTCAGCAGAGAGGTGCACTTGTATAATAATGAATTGGAAAGATTGGACGGTCAAAGGAAGTTCCGCTTGCTGTTTGCCATAGTGGCTGTTTATCTGCGGCGAAAATGCAAATGCCGGTCTGTCTGGGTCCATAAAACCCCCGCAATCTCAGATACACCTTTACACGCAGTATTTTACTTAAAAATGTCCTTGCACGTGGGAAGAGACATATCATAGAGAGCACTGGAAAATTGCAAACAGCAAGAATTAGCCTTCCATCCATCTTTCCGTAGGAGCTGAGAGAGAGAGGATCACGTGAGCTCTCCCGTCTTCTCTGTCGCTTCCGTTAGTCGCTCTTCATTTGAATAAAGTTGAACTTGTTGTCGGTACCATAGACATAATCATATGTCTATGGACATAATTGTCGGTACACGATCCGTTCCACCTGCACGATCTGTTCTACGCATGCGCGTAAATACGTAGTAGAAAACGTCACGGTTTTCCTACACTATCGGTACCACGCATGAGATGAAACACTTGACGGCCAGGCGGCACAACTTGCGGCATATTTGTGTAACGTTATTAGGGCCCTTACATAGTCAACGTGAGCTACGCAAGCAAGCAACGCGAGTGACGCGAGCGACGTGCTCCCTTTCATAGTCCGCAAGCAGACGCACGTGTCAGGGGCGATGCGTGAAATGCAATACACGGCTCCCGCAACAGGGGGTAGTAGAGTCTGGTGATATTAGTAGAGTCGGGTCACCATATTCAGACCAAAATGGCAACTGAAGAGGAGTGCATATTGCTGATTTTATATAGGTGGCATCAAAGGCAGCGCAGAGATAGACGGTGGTATGTTCGCCCTTTAAATCAAAAAAGAGATCAGGATGGTGAGTTTGTGTCTCTGGTGCTTCCCATGCGAAGCATGGACGAGGAGAGACATTTCCAATATTTTAGGATGTCGGCGCCAAAATTTGATGTATTGCTATCAAAAGTCGTCCGCTTTCTCCCGGACACTCACCTAAATCACCGCTACCCGATTGGAGCTTCGCAAAGGCTTGCAGTGACTCTGCGGTACCTCACAACAGGCATCAGCCTGCAGACACACTCTGCCAGCTACAAAATGGGCACCAGCACTGTTGCGGGCTTTGTAGAGGAGATGTGTTGTGCCATCTGGGATGCCCTTCAAGGGGAGTTCATGGCCTTTCCTTCGCGCAGTCAGTGGCAGGACATAGCGGAGGAGTTTTGGAGACAGTGGCAGTTTCCCCTATGTGTCGGGCCGATTGACGGGAAGCATGTTCGCATCAGAGCACCACCACGATCAGGCAGCGACTTCTACAATTACAAAGGGTTTTTTTCTATTATCCTTATGGCAGCTGCTGATGCGAACTATAGATTTATTTACGTCGATGTTGGCGCATTCGGTCGTGAGAGCGATGGAGGTGTGTTGGGCCGCAGTGCGTTTGGATCCAGACTGGCAGAGGGCAATCTCAATCTACCTGCTCCTGCTGTTCTATCGGGAACCACAACGCCCAGTCCTTATTTTTTCCTGGGGGATGAGGCATTTCCCTTACAGGAGAACCTGATGCGACCTATTCAGGTGAGAATAAAAATAATTGATAACAGACCTGCTCGATAAAATAGCCCAGAAAGTAATGAAAAAGAGAGCGTGCACTGGTCTTAGCTCGTTTATAGATTGTTTTATATTTATTGTTAATAACATTCTGCTTCTGACCACGCACACACACTGTGCCATACGCACAGTGTGCGTAATTGGCGCCAGCCAAGTCATCTGTTCTGTCTAGTTACTGCACTGACACTTATTTGTTTTCTCATTAAAAGGCACGAACCTGCAGGATAGGAAGCGCATTTACAATTACCGACAGGCCAGGGCGAGACGCGTGGTGGAGAATGCCTTCGGTATATTGACTGCGCGCTTCCGAATTTTCAGCCGCCCGATTGACTGCAAACCTGAAAAAGCGGTGAAGCTTGTGAAGGCGTGCGTGGCTCTCCACAACTTTCTGGCATCCACTGAACGTGCCAGATACATGCCCGCCACCTTTGTGGATGCGACGTCTGACACCGGAGAGGTCCAGCCTGGAGAGTGGAGGCAGCACGTTCGCGGGGACCGGAACATGGTCGACGGACCACGGTGTTCGGTCGGCAGCAGCAGACCCTCCCGGAGGCGGCACTTGTCAGGGAGCAGCTGGCTGACTTCTTTTTATCAGATGCGGCGTGTTTCCCCACCAGTACAGTGTGCTACGATTGGGTAGCACTGACCAATAAATTGATAAAAGGTCAGCTTGGAAGCATGAGTTTTTTTATTAGTTAACACTTCACACATTTTAACTAATTTGGTATTATGTGAAAACCATTAATTCATATCCATATACAATACTAAAATTATGCCTTCTGAGCGTACAGCCTAGCCAACATTGAAATGGTGACAGAGTAATTAATTTTCATATTAAGGCTACTGAATGTTGTTAACATGTTTCACACAGAACATGACCTAACAAATGTCAATAACAAATAACGTCAGTAACAGCATGTAGCCTACAATATTGGAAGACAAATAGTCAAATTAAAAGGGCTCATACTGCCGCATGAGCTGTTTGATATCACGCATCAAAATTGCGCTTTGTTCCTGTGGGAGATTTTGTAGAAAATGGCACAGGTAATTACAAAAAGTGGTGTGTACGTCTCTCTTTTAGCTTTCCCTCTCCTCTCTCTATCCTGCCGTATTTCCTGCAGCCTATCGAGGAGCGTGCAGCTCAAATGTATCCATAATCGGCCTGTGGCTTTTGCGCTTCCTTTTACCACCACGGGAGGCTGATGATGTCGGGGTGATAGGGGATGAGATGGTGTAGAAGCGGTCGAAGCCACTAGTGTCGGGGTAGTGGGAGGGTCAGATAGAAGTGGGGAAAACTGGGATATGGATGAGTCGGGATTGGGGGTAGCTGAAGGTGCCTGATCTCCCTGCGCAATAATGCTTTCCTCCTCCTCCTCCTCGTCTCCCTCACCTGCCTACACAGAAAGAAAATGTAGGCCTACTCCTGTTTCAAACGTCCTGACCAAATCAGTAGCCTACCATTCTCAGTATAATGACAGCTATAAAGACATAAAAATATTATAACTTAAATTTAAATGTACAAATTGAATGGATTTGAATGCACACACACACACACACACACTCCTATCTCTCTCTCTCTCTCTCTCTCTCCTGCCGTAGGCTATTTCAGCCAGTCTCGAGAAGGGCACACATGACTGACTTCTAGATAGGCTAAGCACACGACGTTGTTTACATACCGAAAAATTTGACTCTGTACTCCTATGCTTTATGAATTCACTCAACCAGCTAAGTTGAGTCAATACTTTTGGGTAGCCGAAACTTAGCTGCCCCGCACCACTTCTGCACGCCACCTTCCACTTTTTGTGCGCCCTAGTAAACTTGTCACAGTGATTTTTCCAGTCCGTTTTCACATTCTCTACGGTCTTTCCCATCGCGGTTGCAACCTTCCTCCAGGCATTTTCCAACGCTATTTTATTGGAGTGTAATTGCGACGAACTGTCGTATAAATGTGGATGTATGCGTATAAGCTCGCATAATTTTTAACCGCGTAGTATTGCGCGCATCGGTGCGTTGCGTATCAAAAACTAGGACGACACATTTGGCTACGCATCGACGCATAAGGGCCCTTTCATAGTCAACGCATCGGTACGCGTACGCGTCTGAAAGGCTACGCTTCGGCCGCCATTATGCGTCGATGCGTAGCCAAATGTGTCGTCCTAGTTTTTGATACGCTACGCTACCGATCGCGCTAATACTACGCGATGTCGATGGAGGCGACATTGCAAGTATTGTACATTAATTCAAGTATATTATGTTTACAGAAGAAGATTTGATTACAATGGCGGCTAAGAGGAAAAATTATGCGAGCTTATACGCATACATCCACATTTATACTACAGTTCGATCGCAATTACACTCCAATAAAATAGCGTTGGAAAATGCCTGGAGGAGGTTGCAACCGTGATGGGAAAGACCGTAGAGAATGTGAAAGCGGACTGGAAAAATCACCGTGACAAGTTTACTAGGGCTACAAAAAGTGGAAGGTGGCGTGCAGAAGTGGTGCTGGGCAGCTAAGTTTCGACTACCCAAAGTATTGACTCAACTTAGCTGGTTGAGTGAATTCATAAAGCATAGGAGTACAGAGTAAAATTTTTCGGTATGTAAACAACGTCGTGTGCGTAGCCTATCTAGAAGTCAGTCGTGTGCCCTTCTCGAGACTGGCTGAAATAGCCTACGGCAGGAGAGAGAGAGAGATAGGAGTGTGTGTGTGTGTGTGTGTGGGCGTGCATTCAAATCCATTCAATTTGTACATTTAAATTTAAGTTATAATATTTTTATGTCTTTATAGCTGTCATTATACTGAGAATGGTAGGCTACTGATTTGGTCAGGACGTTTGAAACAGGAGTAGGCCTACATTTTCTTTCTGTGTAGGCAGGTGAGGGAGACGAGGAGGAGGAGGAGGAAAGCATTATTGCGCAGGGAGATCAGGCACCTTCATCTACCCCCAATCCCGACTCATCCATATCCCAGTTTTCCCCACTTCTATCTGACCCTCCCACTACCCCGACACTAGTGGCTTCGACCGTTTCTACACCATCTCATCCCCTATCACCCGACATCATCAGCCTCCGTGGTGGTAAAAGGAAGCTAAAAGCCACAGGCCGATTATGGATACATTTGAGCGTACGCTCCTCGATAGGCTGCAGGAAATACGGCAGGATAGAGAGAGGGAAAGCGAAAAGAGAGACGTACACACCCCTTTTTGTAATTACCTGTGCCATTTTCTACAAAATCTCCCACAGGAACAAAGCGCAATTTTGATGCGCGATATCAAACAGCTCATGCGGCAGTATGAGCCCTTTTAATTTGACTATTTGTCTTCCAATATTGTAGGCTACATGCTGTTACTGACGTTATTTGTTATTGACATTTGTTAGGTCATGTTCTGTGTGAAACATGTTAACAACATTCAGTAGCCTTAATATGAAAATTAATTACTCTGTCACCATTTCAATGTTGGCTAGGCTGTACGTTCAGAAGGCATAATTTTAGTATTGTATATGGATATGAATTAATGGTTTTCACATAATACCAAATTAGTTAAAATGTGTGAAGTGTTAACTAATAAAAAAAACTCATGCTTCCAAGCGACCTTTTATCAATTTATTGGTCAGTGCTACCCAATCGTAGCACACTGTACTGGTGGGGAAACACGCCGCATCTGATAAAAAGAAGTCAGCCAGCTGCTCCCTGACAAGTGCCGCTCTCGGGAGGGTCTGCTGCTGCCGACCGAACACCGTGGTCCGTCGACCATGTTCCGGTCCCCACAGCGTGCTGCCTCCACTCTCCAGGCTGGACCTCTCCGGTGTCAGACGTCGCATCCACAAAGGTGGCGGGCATGTATCTGGCACGTTCAGTGGATGCCAGAAAGTTGTGGAGAGCCACGCGCGCCTTCACAAGCTTCACCGCTTTTCAGGTTTGCAGTCAATCGGGCGGCTGAAAATTCGAGGCGCGCAGTCAATATACCGAAGGCATTCTCCACCAGCGTCTCGCCCTGGCCTGTCGGTAATTGTAAATGCGCTTCCTATCCTGCAGGTTCGTGCCTTTTAATGAGAAAACAAATAAGTGTCAGTGCAGTAACTAGACAGAACAGATGACTTGGCTGGCGCAATTACGCACACTGTGCGTATGGCACAGTGTGTGTGCGTGGTCAGAAGCAGAATGTTATTAACAATAAATATAAAACAATCTATAAACGAGCTAAGACCAGTGCACGCTGTCTTTTCATTACTTTCTGGGCTATTTTATCGAGCAGGTCTGTTATCAATTATTTTTATTCTCACCTGAATAGGGTCGCATCAGGTTCTCCTGTAAGGGAAATGCCTCATCCCCAGGAAAAAATAAGGACTGGGCGTTGTGGTTCCCGGTAGAACAGCAGGAGCAGGTAGATTGAGATTGCCCTCTGCCAGTCTGGATCCAAACGCACTGCGCCCAACACACCTCCATCGCTCTCACGACCGAATGCGCCAACATCGACGTAAATAAATCTATAGTTCGCATCAGCAGCTGCCATAAGGATAATAGAAAAAACCCTTTGTAATTGTAGAAGTCGCTGCCTGATCGTGGTGGTGCTCTGATGCGAACATGCTTCCCGATCAATCGGCCCGACACATAGGGAAACTGCCACTGTCTCCAAAACTCCTCCGCTATGTCCTGCCACTGACTGCGCGAAGGAAAGGCCATGAACTCCCCTTGAAGGGCATCCCAGATGGCACAACACATCTCCTCTACAAAGCCCGCAACAGTGCTGGTGCCCATTTTGTAGCTGGCAGAGAGTGCCTGCAGGCTGATGCCTGTTGTGAGGTACCGCAAAGTCACTGCAAGCCTTTGCGAAGCTCCAATCGGGTAGCGGTGATTTAGGTGAGTGTCCGGGAGAAAGTGGACGACTTTTGATAGCAATACATCAAATTTTGGCTCGACATCCTAAAATATTGGAAATGTCTCTCCTCGTCCATGCTTCGCATGGGAAGCACCAGAGACACAAACTCACCATCCTGATCTCTTTTTTGATTTAAAGGGCGAACATACCACCGTCTATCTCTGCGCTGCCTTTGATGCCGCCTATATAAAATCAGCAATATGCACTCCTCTTCAGTTGCCATTTTGGTCTGAATATGACGTGACCCGACTCTACTAATATCACCAGACTGTACTACCCCCTGTTGCGGGAGCGGTGTATTGCATTTCACGCATCGCCCGTGACACGTGCGTCTGCTTGCGGACTATGAAAGGGAGCACGTCGCTCGCGTCACTCGCGGTGCTTGCTTGCGTAGCTCACGTTGACTATGTAAGGGCCCTAATGGCGGCCGAAGCGTAGCCTTTCAGACGCGTACGCGTACCGATGCGTTGACTATGAAAGGGCCCTTAGTTGTATTGTGTTTAACATTTCACAGCGGGTCTATTTTGATGCTTTTAAATGTAGCTTACGCTATGCATTACGATGTGTTTACGTGGTTGCCAATCCAAAATAATGAAGGAGTTGTGAGTTGTTACATGAACATACATGGCCAGTTTCCTCCATACTCTCCTTTGCGATTCATTGCTGTATGGTATTAGGCTTAACTTACCGTGTTTTGGTCTGAGGTCAGTAGTACTGTCAAAGACGGTTTGTGTAATTTTTTATAATTAAAATCTGCTAGTATTTATTACATTTTAAGTTGAGTAATTTTGTATTAGTATGGGTCTATATAGGCTAATATCTATATAATCTAAATGATGAAAATAATCCCTTCAATGTTGTTTACAGAAGACTATAAGAAACATAATATGCATTTCTGCCTAGACTATCTGCACTTACATGAAGAAAGAACTACAAACAAGTCTGGGGATACGTTATAGAGTATTTCAAACTGACAATGGAAATGACTTGAAAGAAGCATGTGTACACACAGAAGTGACATGAGACCAGCGGTGAACAGTAGTGAAGTACACTTTTTGAGTATCTTTATTTAAGAGTAAAAAATTCTCTCTCTCTCACACACAAACAAACGCAGAGTGTGGGGTGCACAGTCACCCAGATACACTCACACTAATAAAATGTATATGGGTGACTGTGCACCCCAACTCCAGCATTTACTCTCAGGTTGAGGGTGTCTTTGCAAAAAATCACGAAGGTTTCCATGTCCTGGATGTTTTCAAAAATGAACGTGAAAGGCTCCATGGCATAGCACTTCATTGACTCCTTCAGCACCCTCCACGCTTTCATTTGGTCATCATGATCCATCAACATGCATGCTGGTTCTTGCACCTGGCCAGTGAAAAGCCCAAGACTGTTCCTCACAATGTATTCTGCCTGGTACATATGTTTCAATGTGAGGGGCAGCTCCTCCACTTCTACCTGTTCCTCCTATGATAAAGTAAAATACCATAAATTAAGACTACACTACAACATAAGATGTTTTGGGTCTTTCAAAAGGGGCCTAAAGACATATTTTCAGCATAAATTAAATAGTTATGAGTTATGGTTTGTATATTATTGTATTTTCATTAGGCTCTTAATTGCAAACCTTTGTATTGTTTTTATTTGTAAGCCACTTTGGACAAAAGCATCTGCTAACTCATATAAACCATAACATGCACAAAGTAAATACAGGTAGGTCTCACAAAATTAGAATATTGTGGAAGTTTGTCAATTTCAATAATTCAAATGTAAAACGTGAAACTCATACATTATATAGATTAATTAGACACTAATGCGAAATATTTCTTATTATGCATGTTAATTTTGATTACTACGGCTTATATCTAAAGAAAACCCAAAATTCAGTATTTCACAAAATTAGAATATCACATACAACCAATAAAAAAACAAGAATTTTTAATACAGAAATGTCAGTCTTCTGAAAAATATGTACACGTATATGCACTAAATACTTGGTTGGGCCTCCATTTGCTTGAAATACTGCATCAGTGTGACGAGGCATGGAGACAATCCACATGTGGCACTGCTGAGGTGTTATGGAAGCCTAGGTTTCTTTAAAAGCAGCTTTCAGCTCACCTGCATTGTTGTATCTCGTACCTCCGATCTTCCTGTTGGCAATGCAACATAGATTCCCTTTGGGGTTCAGGTCAGACGAGTTTGCAGGGCAATCAAGCGCGTTGACTCCTTGGTCATTAAACCAGGTATTGGTACTTTTGGCAGTGTGGGCAGGTTCCAATTTCTGAAATTCTGGATATTTCAGTTTATTTTTTATTTGCAAAAACATCTACAATTCTGTATTTTTCTGTCACTATGGGGTACTGAGTGTAGATTAAGAAGAAGAAAAAATTAACAAATGTCTCTAGGAGATGGCTGCAATGTAACGAAGGGTGAAACATTGACCACGTTTACATGCACCCTCTTAAATAATGGGATTTTAGCAATATTGCGATTATACTTTACCTCGTGTAAACACAATACTTAATAATGTGATTAAGCTCATAATCGCATCAACTATAAAAAAGTATTAAAACAGGTGGCGTACGGCGTTTTTAATAGCAGTACGCGGCCATGTAAACACTTTAATCGCACTAACTGAAGTGCGCGTGTGTTTTTGTCACGCACCTTAAGCGCGTATTCATTTTAAACTTGACATTAGGAAGTTTTCCCTGAACTCTGTCAACACGACTCACTGTCAGCAGTCTGCCTTCATCCAGAAACAGCTCAAATAACGTGACAGCAGTGTATAAAACTGTTACAGGCACCGACATAATATTAGAGCCCGTTTGTTATTTAACATACGTAAATTAAAACAGTGGACAGTATATGAGTTCATCATTTGTGCTCTGCATTGGGCTATGTGTGAATAATCAGAAAATAAAAACTTTATGTAGGAGTGAAGAGGTTTGCTCCAGTCATGTAAACATCTTACTGCGATTAACTCTGATCATTGGAAATAATCGCATTATTGGTGTTTTTTTAGCCTGTGTGCACTAAATGTATCCTGTCCCAAATGTTTTCTTATATACCTTAAAATAGTGGCACGGTGGCTCAGTGGTTAGCACTCTTGCCTCACAGCAAGAAGGTCCTGGGTTCAAGTCCTGGCTCAACTAGGCTCTAGGGGCAGTGGTGGCTCAGTGGTAGTGGTGGCTCAGTGGTTGAGGCTCAGGGTTACTGACCAGAAGGATGGGGGTTCAAGCCCCAGCATGCCACTGTTGGGCTCTTGAGCAAGGCCCTTAACCCTATCTGCTCCAGGGGTGCCATATCATGGCTGACCCTGCACTCTGACCCCAGCTTAGCTGGGATATGTGAAAACTAATAAATTTCACTCTATATATGCAAAAAACTGTGTGTATAATCTGTGACCAAAATAAAGGATAAAAAAAAAAAAAAAATGTAACACCACTTGACCCATGGTGAAATGCTGTTTTGTCTCACTATATACAGTGTACTGTATATGGTTGAAATAACAATAAACCCACTTGACTTGAACTGTTTGTTACGATCTTTGAATATATCACGTGACGTAACGTGTTGTATAAATCTATATAATGTATCAGTTTCAAGTTTTACATTTAATTCAGTAATTCACACACTTTTCCACAATATTCAAATTTTTTTAGACCTACCTGTATAGAATGCATACGTGAAAATGGTTGTCTGGTTAGTTTGGTCATACCTTGACTATTTGGGGTCGAGAAATCCTATAAATAGGTGGTAGGGTGCCTGCCATCAGCTGTTCTGCCTCCTCTGTCCAGAAGGCAAAGCGCTGCCCGAAGTTCTGCCCATGCCTATTCAAAAGTATGGTACTTTTAATGTAGCATAATTGTAAAGCAGACCAATGTTTTACTGCTTGCAATGTGTCCTACCTTGCGATCGAGAATTTCTCCAGAATCTGGAGACACCACCACTTCCGAATAGATGGTATGTCAGTCTGTAATACACATGTAATATTGGAGTCTATATTGGCGCATGCGTGGAACAGATCGTGCAGTGTCGTAAATCAAAATCAGCATCGCAAAACAGAATTATCATTTGCGCATGTGCGTTTTCTACTGCGTCTACTCCGCATGCGTAGAACGGATCGTGCAGGTGGAACGGATCGTGTACCGACACTTGTCTCAACTTTGTCGCGTCGCTGGACACGCCCACATCTAGTCGCCAACGGTCGCGACAGCTCGTGTCGCCGGAAGTCGCTGTGCTCTCATTGAAAATTAATGGTATGGAGTCGCTGTCGCGCGCGATGTCGCTGGCAGTGTGTACGCACCTTGTGTCACCTGGTAAAAAAAGCCAATCACACTTTAAATACAGACATCGCCTGTCAATCAACTAGAGAACGTGCATGTGCATTAGTTATTCGAACCGGGAAAACTGCGTTTTTATAGCGTAACCTGATGTAAAGAAGCACAATTTATGATACCAGTGTTGTCAGATTTTGCTGCTGATTTGAAATATTTTCTTTAATCGTAATCTTGACCAACAGTTTTGTAGATTTCGGTCTTTATCCGTTCAAGCAGATAGGAGCTGCTCTTGTATGCCGCTTGTTTACATGGAAATAGCTGCACGGGAGCATTCTAAAAAATGGCCGAGATTATATTCTTCTCACCACAATTGTACATAGTAATCTGAGGTACTGTAGACTTCGTCCGTTCGAACCAGTCTGGCTATGTTGACCTCTCTCATCAACAAGACATTTCCATCCACAGAACTGCCAGAACTGGATGTTTTTTTGTTTTTGGCACCTTTCTGAGTAAATTCTAGAGACTGTTGGGTGTGAAAATCCCAGAAGATCAGCAGTTACGGACATATTCAAACAAGCCTGTCTGGCACCAACAATCATGCCATGCTCCAAATCACAGAGATACAATTTTTCCCCCCATTCTGATGGTTGATGTAAACATTAACTGAAGCTCCTGACCTGTATCTTTATGATTTTATGCACTGCTGCCACACGATTGGCTGATTAGATAATCACATATATAAATGTTGGTGCCAGATGGGCTGGTTTGAGTATTTCTGTATCTGCTGATCTCCTGGGATTTTCACGCACAATGGTCTAAAGAATTTGCACGGAATAGTGCCAAAAACAAAAATCATCCAGTGAGGGGCAGTTCTGTGGATGAAATGTCTTGTTGATGAGAGAGGTCAACAGAGAATGGCCAGACTGATTCGAACTGACAAAGTCTACAGTAACTCAGATAACCACTCTGTACAATTCTGAATGCTATTCTGAGATGCAGGTTGGCACAGTTTTAGTGGCATGAGGGGACCTACACAACATTAGGCAGGTGGTTTTAATGTTGTGGTTAATCGGTGTATATACAGTGGATATAAAAGTCTACACACCCCTGTTAAAACAGCAGGTTTTTGTGATGTAAAAAATTTAACTAATTATATCAGAATGTTTGCACCTTTAATGTAAAAAGTACAACCTGTGCAATGCCACTGAAAACCAAAGTGACACATTTCAGAGAAAAAATAAAAAACATAGAATAAACTAACTGCATGTGCACATCCCTGAACTAATACTTAGTTGAAGCACCCTTCGATTTTATTACAG
Organism: Xyrauchen texanus; assembly: GCF_025860055.1. NCBI lineage: Eukaryota > Metazoa > Chordata > Actinopteri > Cypriniformes > Catostomidae > Xyrauchen > Xyrauchen texanus. Next base: position 1,993,613 of record NC_068283.1, read on the forward strand.
CACTTGGTCTGTTTGGATAAGAGTCTATTAGCTTGGCACATCGTGACTTGGGAATATTTTCCCACTCTTCTTTGCAAAAGCGTTCAAGATCTGTCACATTGCGAGGGTATCTCCGGTGTATGGACCTCTTCAGATCCCCCCACAGATTTTCTATAGGATTCAGGTCTGGGCCATTCCAAAACATTCATCTTTTTTTTTTTTTTTGCTGAAGCCATTCTTTTGTTGATTTGGATGTGTGCTTTGGATCAGTGTCACGCTGAAATGTGAAAGATCTCTTCATTTTCAGCTTTCTAGCTGACCAGCAATTGACTGGAACTTGGAGTGATTCATGATTCACTCCACCATCAATATAACCCAGGTCCAGATGAAGAAAAGCAGCCCCAAAGCATGATGCTGCCACCACCATGCTTCGTCCTGGGTATTGTGTGCTTTTGCTGATGTGCTGTGTTTGCACCAAACATACATTTTACAATTTTGGGCAAAAAGTTCAATCTTGGTCTCATTAACATAACACATTTTTCAACATGGTTTTGAGAGTCTGGATACCGTTTTTTGCAGGCTTGGATGTTTTGTTTTTGTTTTTCATCAGAAAAGGCTTGGTCTTGCCACTGTCCCATGGCCTAGACAATACTGGGGATTGTGGTCACATGTAGGGAGCAACCAGTACTTGCCAGAAAGAGCTCCATCTCCTGTAATGTTGTAGTAGGCCTCGACAACCTCCCTGACCAGTTTTCTCTTTGTCTTCTCATCAATTTTGGAGGGACGTCCTGTTCTTGATAATGTCACTGTTGTGCCTCACTTTCTCCACTTGTTGATTACTGTGTTCCAATACCTTGGAAAAAATGTTGTAGCCCTCATCTGAGGGATACCTTTCAACAATGAGATCCCGTTTATGCTTTGTAAACTCTTTGTGGCCCATGGCTCTTGTAATAGCATGCAACCAAGAAGATGTCAGAAAAATCCTGCAAGAACAGCTGAGATTTATTTGGAGTTAATCAGTGTCACTTCAGGTGAAGACAGGTGTGTACTGTTTCACATGAGTTTGATGATTGGTTAATTCGGAACACACACATACCCAACTATAAAAGTATGTGCACACTTATCCGGTTAGGATATTGTTGTTTTCTTTTTCTTTTTTGTTATTTTATTAAATTTTTTCTCCTCGCTCTGAAATTTGTCACTTTGGTTTTCAGTGGCATTGCACAGGTTGTACTTTTTACATTAAAGTCTGATATTATTTATCTTTTTAAAAATTTTTACATCACAAAAACCTGCTGTTTTAACAAGGGTGTGTAGATTGAGTTCCACTTTTTTTCATTGGATATTTCAGTTAACTTGCATTGGGACATGCTCATGGTTGCCAGATAAGAGATGCAACACCCCCAGTTTGAGATTTATTCTTGCGCAAATTGGATTTTGTTATACTTATTTTGTGCAAGCTGGCAACCATGTACGCGAGTGCGCTTTTTCTGTCTTTCAACAAACTTTGAACAAACTTAGCGATCTGTAGTGCAATATTCTGCTCAAGGAAAAGTGTTATTTGGCTACTCTGTGTCCATTGATGAGGCTGCTTGTGATGTTTGGTGCTACTTTGCAGGTAAACCTTCTCAGTGATTAAATTAAATATAAAAGTAGATCTCGGCATCATTGAAATGCGTGCAAAAGCAAGCAAGAGACGAATATGTAAATTTATTTTTTATTTGTGCAATTTAGAAATGTTGAAGTCCCTTCGCACCTGTATGTTAATCTAACCCTTGCAGTAATTATTTATCATAGTCATGCAGTCTGTGTTATTCAGTTGTGTGCTGACACTCAAACCATCGAGGAGATGACACTTTTAGCATGTAAACTTGCCTGCTTTGCAACAGACATTAAATTTTTTTATTTTTTATTAATAAAACAGCCCCCTGATGTAGAGAATGTTAAATTGAATAATAAATTAACAGGGAAGTAGAATTTATAAGCTCAGCCTTTATTCAGTTTTTTTATGTCTGATAGAAATGTATCTACCTTTGAAGAGCAATATAAAACTTTAGGCAATTGCAGAATAGTCCCATTATTCACAGATACACTTCAGAAAATTGAGTACACAACTATTTCTGGGCTTAATAGTTACAAAAACCAAATCAATGCAGAACATTGTATCTCAAATGGAATACAATGTGGCCCCCTATGCACTACTTGCATATCTTTAGACTTCTCTCAAACCAGAGGTGTCTGATTTAACTCTAAATTTACATTAACCTTAACTTGTTTTTTCGTGTTCTTGTTTCATCTGTTAGATAATACAAAGTTAATACAGTATCTACGGTATATTTAGATACATTGTTTTTTTTTTTTACATCATTCCTTATGTAAATTCTCTTATCGTGTGAAATCATCTGGAAGCATTTTTCATCAATAACATATCAAGACAGAAGGTTAGCATGTACAGAATGATGATGCATCGTCCAACATATTATTAGGGGAAGTAAATGCAAAGTAATTTAGTTGTATGTGACTGGGCGGAGGGCGGGGCCGGGTCGTGATTCCTCACACCCGGCCCCTAATCAGGCTAATCAAGCCTCAGAGAGGGATAAAGGCTGACTGGAAGCTGCAGTGCGAGAGAGATATACGGACAGCTGTCCGACATCTTTGTGTGTTTGTCTTTTTGTTTAAGTTGCTTATTAAACTATTAGTTATTTTGTCAAGCCGGTTCTTGCCGCCTCCTTTCACTTAATCCCTTTACATTGACATAGCATCATATAAAACAAATTATGAAAAGGGGCCATTTTACCCTAATACTGATGACTCCTTACCTGAGACAATAAGCCCCCCAGGGTAATGGTGTCCCAGCTGTCATCTGGTTTACAAGAATGTATGAAATACATCTGATATCATTCTTAATAATGTATTTTTGTCACTTAATGTGAAATACTAAATATTCTATAGTGCATTTTCACAATTTAGTTGAATAATTGACTAACTAAATAATATCTGGCAGTTGTGGCTCATGATGACATTTTACAGTATGGGGCAGATTCTTGCTTGGAGCGCTGTAGGTTATGTATGACCGCAATGATGTTTAACAGTATCACACTATTTGAGCACATAATCGCAGCAGGTGTTGTGTCCTTGTGACTCATGTAGTCAAATACCTGAACGAATGACTCCAATGAGCCATGCATTTTGAATCTACAGCATACTGCGCTACCAATGTAATCCAATTCCTTAACAAATGATGCTTGTGAGCCAGGTTTTCAATAAATAAAAAAAGACCATGACCAGTGCAGTGCTGTTCCCAAAAGAATGTTTTAGTGAATTAAAAATATGCATCAGTCTGAGCGTTACTGAATTAATCTGGCTGATGTGCAAGTTTGTTATGTTATGTTGTGCATCAGGCTTGTGAGACTCCAGCAGTTACTGACTGTGGCAGGGCGGAGGGCGGGGCCGGGTCGTGATCCTACACACCCGGTCCCGTATTAGGCTAATCAAGCCTCCGTGAGGGATAAAGGTCGACTGCCAGGGGTGAAGGAGTCGCCTACCGGCCACCTGGAGCGGGAGAACCGCTGCCAGGGGCGGGGGAGACCCCTCCTGTTCACCGAGAACGTGACGGGGCGTTCCGTCTGCCAGGGGCTGGTGGTCTGCCTCTGATCCGCCCAGAGAGGCACGGCTGTCATCCGATAGAGGGTGGAGGAGTGGCCAAGGAACAAGCTGCGGCGTATCGGGGGAGACCCCTTCTGTTCCCCGAGAACGCGGCGGGGTGTTCCGTCCGCCAGGGGCTGGAGGTCTGCCTCTGATCCGCCCGGAGAGGCGCGGCTGTCATCCGATAGAGGGTGGAGGAGTGGCCGAGGAACAAGCTGCGGCGTATCGGAGAACTGGCGAGTAAGAGTTTTTTTTTTTCATCTCTCTTTCTCTCACTGTCGCTCTGCGTTGGCCTTTTCCCTCTCTTTTAAATTTTACAGTGTTTTTTTGGGGGGTACTACACTGTTACAGGGAGTACCCCCAGTTTAATTATTTCTGTTTCCCTCCCCTTGTCCCCTCCCTCGTCCAGGTAGACGGGGATGACCTGCCGGCAGACGGGGCTTAGGGAAATGGGGAGGGAAATGGGGAGCTCCCCAGCCTGAGAGAACGAGGGAGGAATGTGGCAAGGCGGAGGGTGGGGCCGGGTCGTGATCCTACACACCCGGTCCCGTATTAGACTAATCAAGCCTCCATGAGGGATAAAGGTCGACTGCAGGGGATCGTGTGGGAGAGAGAGATTGTTTACGGACATGTACGTCATGTGTGTGTCTATTTAAGTTTACTATTAAAATATTATTTACATCGTCAAGCCAGTTCTCGCCTCCTCCTTTCCATTGACTACTTTACACTGACAAGTAGTCAAATTCCTTATGATTCCCTGCCCTATTTATAACAACTGCATTAATGCAATGCGCGATCACTCGCAGAGCATATGAGTGCATAAAAATGAGCATTCAAATGCAGCTGTCATTCTGTATCAGGGTGCAAATTCAGAGTATCAGAATTGGAATTTAAATTGAATTAGCCAAACTCAACTGAAAATTGGAATTCAAATCAAAATATAGTGATGTGAATAGTATGTGGAATTTATGAAATGTAAGTCACACAACACAATTATTTATGTGACATAAATAATGAAGTTATTATTTTTGACCAATTATGCCTTTTTATTCCCCGATAGGTAGAATCTTTTGTATTATTATTATTATTAGACATATTTCTCTAAATATAAATTAGAATAAATTCAAATGAACACAGCCATCAAGATTGTAGATAACTTCAAAATAAATATTTAAAAAGTAATGTATTTAATAGAGCATTCCAGAAATGGTCCAGAAAATGGAAATGTATTAAATATAGTAAATTAAATGTAATACAAATTTTTATATGTGGCATTTCAAACATATTTGATTAGATTTATTATTAATTAATAATACTGTACAAAGTAATGTGTAAATAGTATGCATGCTGCTTCTTTTTTTAATTTTTATTACTAAATGTCAAGCTGCCATGACATAAAATCTACCACAATTGCAACAACCTATTTAGATTAACTGTAAAAGGATTTCTTAATTTCTGTCAACTTTTAAAAATAAAGTCTTATGAAAATTGCTTCCTTTATTTAAATATTTGTTTAACTGTTTAATATTATGGGTATCTCATGTACATTTCCATAAGAAATGCATATGCCATGGAGAACAACGTGCTTTCCATCTTAAACTAATTACCCACAACCTGAACACTTATGAGAAGAAAACAAAACATACATGAATACTTGATTCATGAAACACAACAAGGGTAACAATCAACAAATGGATACATTTAATGGAGAAAAACAAATAGCCGTAACAAAATTAACTACAGCACTATAAAAACAAAGTACAAATGGTTAAACAATGTAACTATATTATTCATGCCCCAAGTGATGAAAAGGGGAGTAGGGCAAATGGGAGTGAACCGCATAAACATTTTGAGTAGGCCAATTTCAACTCAATAACTCCCTGCTATGCTTGTTGGTTTGACAAAAAAATATATATATAATGTAATAGAAATGTTCCACCAAGATTACAACAAGATTATTTTACGTGTAATAATTTTTAGCAGTGTAATGTTTCTGGAAGTACCCCATATGGTGTGTATGTTAACAGGTTAGCACAACCATGGTTGGTACTCCATACTTTTGCAAATATGGAATGAAGTAAGCCTGAAGTACTAACAGAAAATGTTCTCATTTAAAAATGTATCTCATTTATCACAACTAATCAGATCAGTATATAGAACATGAGGGTGCAAATCTATGTGTTACAAACTTTGATGTTCTACAGCCAGGTTGGAAAATGTTATTGTTTGATGAGTAGTGTGAAATGCCAGCAGACATAACACCCTGCAGCTCTTGCCTGGTTGCACACTATAGCTAAGCAGCAATGAGCCTGGTCAGTACCTGGATGGTAGACCTCCTGGGGAAAACTAAAGGTCAAATCAAACAAATCACTTTATTGTCACACTACCATGTACACAAGTGTAACAGTAGGTGAAAGTCTTGTTTGCAGTTCCGAGCAACATAGCAGTCATGACAGTGACGAGACATATACCAATTACAATTTACATATCAATTGTACATATACTTACACAATAATAATATACAACGTACACAATAATAATATACAACGTACAGTAAACAATACACACAATATAGAATACACATACAATAAAAATAAATAAATAAGAGTATATAAAATAAATATATCCAGTAGTTATATTGTGGAGAATATATTTGACAGTCCAGTGTGAGATAATAAGATGAAGATTAATAAAGTGCAGTTCTGACTGTTGATCGTGAGAGTGTTAAAAGTCTGATTGCTTGGGGGAAGAAGCTGTCATGAAGTCGGCTGGTGCGGGTCCTGATGCTGCGATACCACCTGCCTGATGGTAGCAGTGAGAGCAGCCCATGACTCGGGTGGCTGGAGTCTCTGATGATCCTCCGAGCTTTTTTCACACACCGTCTGTTATATATGTCCTGGAGGGAGGTGTCTGGCATGTGTCTAGAAGTTTGCACCACCCTTTGCAGGTCTTTGCGGTTGTGGGCGGTGATGCAGCCAGTCAGGATGCTCTCTACAGTGCTGGTGTAGAACCGTGTGAGGATGTGGTGGTTCATTCCAAACTTCCTCAGCCGTCTCAGGAAGAAGAAGCGCTGGTGAGCCTTCTTCACAACGGCCTCAGTGTGGACGGACCATGTGAGTTCCTCAGTAATGTGGACACCGAGGAACTTGAAACTGCTGACTCTCTCCACCGGTGCTGACGTTGAGGGCGAGGTTGTGCTCCTGACACCAGCATGTCAGAGTGTGCACCTCCTCTCTGTAGGCTGTTTCATCATTGTCAGTGATCAGACCTACCACCGTCATATCATCAGCAAACTTAACGATGGCATTGGAGCTGTGTGTTGCCACACAGTCATGTGGGTACAGGGAATACAGGAGTGGGCTGAGAACACAGTCCTGCGGGGCTCCAGTGTTGAGGGTCAGTGATGAGATGTTGCTGCCCATTCTAACCACCTGACGTCTGCCTGACAGGAAGTCCAGGATCCAGCTGCACAGCGAGCTGTTTAAGCCCAGAGCTTCTCATCAAGCTGGGAGGGCATGCTGAGCATGGTGTTGAATGCTGAGCTGTTGTCTACAAACAGCATTCTCACATATGTGTTCCTTTTTTCCAGGTGGGAGAGAGCAGTGTGTATTGTAGATGCAATGGCAACATCAGTGGAGCGGTTGTTGTGGTAGGCAAACTGCAATGGGTTCAGAGAGGTGGGCAGCACAGAGCAGATGTGATCTTTGATTAACCTCTCAAAGCATTTGCTGATGATGGGGGTCAGAGCAACAGGACGGCAGTCATTTAGGCAAGTGATTTTACGGTGTGTAATTGCTGAACCAGTGTCCAAAAGTGTTTGTCTGTCGTATACAATAAGGCAGACAACATCCAATACAAAAAAAACAAAAAATGTAAACAAAACAAACAATAAACTGCAGTGTTGTGTCGGATCTCACAATGCAGCAGCCATATTCGGCGCCATCTTGAGTCTGCTGAAAGAGGTGTTAGTGAGGCCAGCTGGGACTGTGTGGGTCCTAATGCTTCAGTATAGTGATGGGGACACTATACTGTAAAAAGACAGTCTTTTGGATGAGATGTTAAACCAAGGTCCTGACTCTCTGTGGTCATTAAAAATCCCAGGACACTTCTCGTAAAGAGGAGTGTAACCCTGGTGTCCTGGCCAGATTCCCCCATTGGCCATTGTCAATCATGGCTTCCTAATAATCCCCTTTAATTAATTGGCTGTATCAGTCTACTTTCTCATCTCCACCAATATCTGGTGTGTGGTAAGTGTACTGGTGCTCTATGGCTGCCGTTGAATCATCCAGGTAGATGCTGCATACTGGTGGTGGTTGAGGAGAGTCCCCCTATACTATGTAAATGTAAGGAATTATTATTATTAAATCGTTCAGGTTTACACACAAAAAAAAAGACAAAACATTATGCTTTTAATGGTCAGGAAATTAGAAAGAATTAAACAAATGCACTCCTGGTTTACTTCTGTGCCACTATTTGATCATTAAATTTTGATCATGAACTCTTTGGGAAAAAAGCTGGAAACAGGGAAATTCACTTATATGGTTGTAAAGTATTCAATGGAAAGGAGGAGGTGAGAACCGGCTTGACGATATAAATAATAGTTTAATGGTAAACTTAAAAGACAACATAAACACACATGACAGACATGTCCGTAAACAATCTCTCTCTCCCGCATGACACCCTGCAGTCGACCTTTATACCTCGGAGGCTTGATTAGCCTAATATGGGACCGGTGCGTAGGATCACGACCCGGCCCCGCCCTCCGCCCTGCCACAATGGTGTTACGTCCCCTAGGGGTAGGACGCAACAAAGTAAAGGGAGGTGTGCTCCCCATACAACCGTCAGACCAAAAACCCATGACAACAAGATTATAGATCCAATATTTGTTTTTACTGGATGTAGATAAAGTATTAAATATGTTCAGGATGACCCCTGGCCCAAAATAATGAAAAAGGAGAAAATAACTAACCTGAATTCACTAACAGAAACAGAGCGAACAACATCAAATAAACAGGACAGGTCACCCCTACAAACATAACTGCTATAGCTCTGAAAACACACTCAGCTCTAGAACACGAGGGATTGGTCTGGCAGCTGGTGGGGAGCGTGGAGGAGTGTGACCGACCCGAAGTCACAACAGCTCACGTCTGAAAGGCAGCACAGAGAATTTATAGGCTCACAATCAGAAACGGCCAATCTGCAACTCAGCAGCACCTGCAGACACTTGGAGTAAAAGAAACACCCACAGACAGAGTGTAAGAACAGAGACAGCACAGCCAAAACTGCACATTACGGGACGTAAAAATAGTCTTCTTGTATGCAATGGTAAAATAATGATTCAAATATTTGATATAAAATTCAGATGTCTGTGTGTACAGAATTTTCCCAAAATATCTTCTGGGATGTTTTTTTTCCCCTTAAAAGACTAGTCATACCTGTTGCAGCCCATCAAAGGTCTAATAACAAGCTCTTAACTGGAACCAGGAGAGATCACAATATTCAGTGTTGTGAGTCCCAAGGTAAAGGAGCGAGAAAACACGATAAATAAAAAAGCAAAAATCACGTAGGGGTTGCCGTCAGAAACCGCAAAGCTGGTCTGTGTCAGGCCAATTGTAGCCATTTTGAAGTGTACAAGACCCTAAAGGCAGAGAAGATCCCTTTTTCTCTATAAGCTATTAAGAGAATAGGTCAACGCTTAGAAACAACAGGTGACTCTTTCATATAAGACTGAAGCCTTTGCGGCAAGTGTTGATGATATAGAACGTGATACATATGATTTTGAAAATAATGTGGATCCAGAGACTAATTTGTTTAATAATATTAGGAATTCTTGTCAGTATTACACTGAAGAACAATTTGAGGAGGTACAAACAGAACAGGCATTTTCTTTTATTCATTTCAATTGTAGAAGTTTATCGAAACATTTTTCTGAAATCAAACATTTTTTGGAGACACTTAAAGGAAGATTTAAGTTAATTGCTTTATCTGAAACATGGATAAAGAAAGACAAGGAGGTTAATCTGAAATTAAAGGATTATGATTTATATGTTACCAACAGAGCTAATAGGACTGGAGGGGGAGTGGCCCTCTATGTCTATAATGAATTGAAATGTAGACCAGTTAAATGCATGACAACAGCCATTAATGATATAATGGAAAGTGTGGCTGTAGAAATAGAATTAGAACAAAATAAGAATATTGTTGTTGCATAGAAAACCAGGATAAAAAATGGAAATCTTTATAGATAAATTAGAAGAAATGATTCACGGTTTAAATAACAAACGAAATATTGTAATTTGTGGAGATTATAATATTGATCTTCTAAAGGTAGATTCACATATACAAAACTCAGATTTTGTTGAGACAATATATAAAAACGGGTTGTATCCATTAATAATGAAGCCTAGCAGAATAACCACAACTAGTGCAACTTTAATAGATAATATATTTACAAATGTTTTGGATAATCATATTATTAGTGGGTTGGTAATAAATGATATAAGCGACCATCTGCCTATATTTGCAATAATTGACTATAAGTTGCCTAAAAAAACAGTATACCATCAAATATATAAAAGAAAAAGGAGTGCTGATCATATTAATAAGTTTAGGAATGATTTAATTAATCAAGAGTGGAAAGAGGTGTACACAGATGATGTGAATAATGCCTATAATTCTTTTCTTAAATGTTATCTCACATTGTATAATAAGCATTGTCCTGAGATCCTATGCAGATCTAAACAAAGGCAAAATAGTAAACCTTGGATAACAAACGGATTAAAAAATGCCTCTAAAAAGAAAAATAGACTTTATAAGGAGTTTATCAAATCAAGAACAGAAAATGCAGAAAAACGTTATAAGAAATACAAAAATAAGTTGACTGATATATTGAGACAATCAAAAAAGGACTATTATAATCGAATGTTACATGAAAATAAAAATAATTTAAAGGCTACATGGAATATTCTGAATAAGGTAATTGGGAATAAGACTGGACGAACGGAACTACCTAAATATTTTGAAAAGGATAATAGGGTAATAGATAAAAAAGATGAAATGGTCCATGAACTAAATCAATTCTTTGTAAATGTAGGATCTAGCTTAGCAAACGAAATACCAATATCTAATGATCAGTTAGGGGGAGTCTGGAAAAGGGAAAATAGGATCATGCAGTCAATGTATCTAGGTGAGGTGACTGAAAATGAAATATTATCTGTGGTTCGGAAGCTAAAAAATAAGACCTCAAGATAGTAATGGTAATGAAAATAATAAAAAACACAATTGATTGCATTATTAAACCATTAAATTATATAATTAATTATTCTTTTACAGAAGGAGTTTTTCCAGATAGTATGAAAATAGCTAAGGTAATACCTTTTTTTAAAACTGGAGATAAACATAATTTTAATAACTATAGACCAGTATCTCTCCTATCTCAATTTTCCAAAGTGCTTGAAAAACTCTTTGTTAATAAATTAGATAACTTTATTGAAAAACATGAATTATTAAATGAAAATCAGTACGGATTTAGGTCAAACAGGTCTACAGGCTTGGCTATCGCGAAAATTATTGAAGACATAACAACCGCAATAGACAGAAATAAATACACAATAGGAGTGTTCATTGATTTGAAGAAGGCATTTGACACTATAGATCATCAAATTCTTATTTCTAAATTATATACGTATGGAATTAGAGGAGTTGTACTGGATTGGTTAACCAGCTATTTACATCAGCGACAACAATATGTTGAGTTTGATGGTCATAGGTCAGAATGTATGAATATTGAATGTGGACTTCCACAAGGCTCAATTTTAGGACCCAAACTTTTTATTTTATATATAAATGAGATTTGTGAGGTTTCAAAAAATTACACTACGTATTATTTGCAGATGATACAAATATATACAGTTCAGGGAATGACTTGAAAACGTTAGCTAATAATATTGAAGATGAAATGGTTAAACTAAAATTATGGTTTGATGTAAATAAATTATCTTTAAATTTGAATAAGACGAAGTTTATGATATTCAACAATAAAAGAAAAGAGGAAGTCAGCTTATCTATAAATAATGTAAATATTGAGAAGGTGTCTGAAATTAGATTTTTAGGAGTCACCTTAGATGAAAAATTGACGTGGAAAAGTCATATATTGCATGTTAAAAATAAGATGGCAAAAAGCCTTTTTATTTTGAATAAGGTTAAATACAGCTTACCGTATAATACAATGAAAATGTTATATTGTTCAATGATTTTGCCTTATTTAAACTATTGTGTAGAAATATGGGGAAATACATATCATAGTAACATTATGCCTTTATTTATTTTACAGAAAAGAGCCATTCAGCATTATTTTCAAAGCAGGATATAGAGATCACACAAATCCACTCTTTATTAGGTCAGGTTTGTTAAAACTTAAAGACATTGTAGAATTACAAACTTTATTAGTGATGTTTAAAGCTAGAAGCAAAGCTCTTCCTCATGACTTACAAAAGTTATTTGTTATTACTTGGAAGATGGAAATCACAGACGGTCGTATGACTTTAAACATCTAATAGCACGAACAAACCTGAAACAAATGTGTTTGTCTGTTGCTGGAGTAAAAGCATGGAATCTTCTAAGGAAAGACTTAAAAAGTTGTAAAAATATTTTGGAATTTAAAAAGAGTTATAAAAAGAAACAACTTGAATTATATCAAATTGAATTTTGAATTGGACTGTATGTGGTCAATGTATAAAAGTTTAAATAAATATCAGATATGTTGGAGATTGGGTGATGGTGGAGGGAACAGTGCTAATGATATCTATTATGTATGTTAATACATTTTTGGTGATGGTGGAGGGAACAATGTTAATGCCATTTACTACTGATGTCTATAAAGGGGGCAGATAAATATAAGAATATTATTCTTCCATCTGCTCCTTTCTGATCATGGAAATGTAAAGGAAATTTCAAATGAATTGTATTTGATTGGTATAAATAATGCATTTTCATGAAAAGAATAAAAAAAAAAGAGAGAGAAAGAGAAAGAGAAGAGGCCTTGCCCGAAAGAAAGGATCTGGAAGGCCCAAAGCCCCTTCATGCAGGGATGCCCACCTGCTGAAATTTACAGTTCTCAAAGACAGGGAAAAAGTCTTAAACTGTCAGCAGAATCCAAAACCTGCGTTAGATAACCCTTTTTGGTTATTGTTCTTCTTGAGAGAGTCTTGTTTTCCAAGGTCTTGAATTTGTGAGAGCTTTTTCTCCTGTCTTTGAGAACTGTAAATTTCACCAGGTGTTCATCCCTGCCAAGAGGCTTTGGGCCTTCCATATCCTTTCTTTCGGGCAACATCACCTGTTGTTTCAAAGCGTTGACCTATTCCCTATTTCTCTATCAGATATTAAGAGATTTTCTCTGTCATTTAGGGTCTTTTCAACTTCAGAATAGCTACAGTTGGCCAGACGCAGACCAGCTATGTGTTTTCTGACAGCAATCCCTGCATGATATTTTATTAATTTTTTTGCAGATTTTCTCTCTCCTTTACCTTGGGACTCACAACACTGCACATTGTAGATCTCTCCCTGCTTGATCACTCCTGGTTCCATTCATGAGCTTGTTATCAGGCCTTTGGTGTGCTGCATCATGCATGACTAATGAAGTATGACTAATATTTTAAGGAAGAAAAAAAAATCCAGAAGACATTTTGGGAAAATGTTGTACACCCAGAAATGTGTTAGTTTTAATTTTATACCAAACATTTTAATAATTATCATGATTTTACAATTGCATACAAGAAGACTATATAAGTGAATTTCCCTTTTTCCAGCTTTTCCCCAAACAGTTCACTACAGCAAAAGTTAATGAGCAAATGGTGGCACAGAAGTAAACCAGTAGTGCATTTCTTTAATTCTTGCTTATTTCCTGACCAAAGATTTGTTGTAGAGACCATTAAAATCTTAATGATTTGCCAATTTTGGGGGTGGTCAATTTTTTTGTCTTTTTTTTTTTTTTTGCTGCTTGGGAGTGTATACCAGATCAAATACAGATGAATAGATCCTTGACATCTCCAATAAAGATCTACTCTAACCATGTAATTTCTGTTTTTCAGTGGAAGATGTCTAAATTTGTAAATGATTCTTAGAAGCTAATAAATAATGGGTAAGTATAACATTGTTTTTCAGTTCTTATATAGAGAATTTATTAGTGCTGTCAGCATTAACGCATGCAATTAATTTTCATGTTAATTTTTCTTAATAGCAATTAACACATTTACCATTAATACAGCATTAACCAACACTTCTTGGGAGGGCGGAAACTTTTAAATGTGTCCAGTTGGAGGCATTACACTGACGGACACACCACAAACACACAGGAGAAACGAACACTTAATGCTATTTTATGTAGAAAAAAGCCTATATGGGACCTATGTAATGTGTGTTTTAATTACCACAGAAGCACGTCAAGCCTTAACTATCACCAAAACGCATAATGAGATGTTTTTTTTCTGCAAGCTTGGAGTTCAAAGTGGAGTTTAATGCTGATATTGACACTTTGACGCGAATCATGAATGCAGCTTCACAGTTGCTGTAGGAAAGTGGATAGCCACAGTCTACCTGCTGTTTAATATTGTGGAGGATGAGAGTTTAAGTAATCGAATGCCTATTGCAATGAATAAGCAACCTATGTGTGCACTAGTTCTTTCAATAAGTCAATTTCCCACTTAGACTTTGGGAAATGTTCAATGTTTCTTGAATTGGTGCTATTTTGCAGCATTTCTATCTTTATAATGTGGAAGGCTTTGTTTGGAAAATGTTTATAAACCATCATATGGTTACATATTGTTTTGCTCTCTTTGCTAAAATGAAAATGTATAAAAAAAAAATATATATATATATACTTCTTTTGACAGGAAAATAATTTTTCAAATTTCAGCATTTTCTAAATCTACAATTAATTGTGATTTAACTATAAAAATTATTAATTCATCACGATTAAAAATTGTAATCTACTGACAGCACTAATATTTAAAGTGCACCTATTATGGTTTTTAGACGTGCCTAAAAAAAACATTTAATTTGCTCATAATTTAAATAGCAGGATTACCTTTTTTCCCAGTGTCAAAATCGACTCGTTCAATGATCCGTTCTAAAGCTTTCATTTTAAACTCCTCCTTTCAGAGAGCCTACTCTGCTCTGATTGGTCAGATGTCCCAGTCTGTGGTGATTGGTCTACCGCTTAGTGTAGTGTTTTAGGGCAGGTCAAAGCTGTTCGCGAGCAGCCAATGAAGACCAGAGGCGGGTTTTAAGTCTGGAATTAATAACGACTCGTTTCAGGTGTTCAGAATCGGTTCTTTCTTTTGGGAGTCAATAACTCCATTTGTCTTATTTTTTTATCTCATTTTTTTAACTTAGCATTCTTTTTTACATTCACAAACAGCTATATAACACACTACATGAAAGGTAATATTTGAAAAACCATAAAAAGGTGCTCTTTAAAAAAGTAGTTTTGATTAATATATTTTGCCATCACCTCATCTTGATCTATTGTTTTTTCTGGTTTACAGAAAAGCCAGAGGATTCTCCAATTGAAACATGGACTGAGTCTGTGGTGAGCGACTGGTTAAGGTCAATAGAAATTAAAGAAACATACATTGAAAAACTTCATGAAGAGGAAGTAGATGGTCAAATCCTTCTTGAAATCTCAGAGGAATTTCTGAAAAGAGAGACTGGAATTAAATCTGGGCCAGCACTTTTAATAATAAAAAAAAGAGATGAATTAATTAATTTACAAAGAGCTCAGAAAAACAAGAAATATGTTCATTCACACAAACAGACTACTGGAAAAAAAGACCACAGAGTGACTACACATGATGATGACACAAGAACTGAAATCAAGGAAAAAATTAAAGAAGATTATTTTCCTGTTAGAAAAACAAAGAGAGATTCAAAACCAAGACCTTTTGGCAAGGAAGGTGTTGATTTTACATATGTAAAAAATGATGTACTCTTCCCAGAATCAGGGGTTATTGATCTCATTAATCCATGCCATGAGTACAAGTCATTTGCAATTGCAGCAACATTGGACCGCCAAAGACTACAGGCCAAGTTTGCAAACGAAGTGTTCGCATTTGCTACGGGGTGTATGAACATTCGTTCAAATGGCACAATACATTTTGGTATCATGGACAGCAGAGAAGATAGAGATGGCACTAAATATGTACACGGTGAAATCATTGGCGTTCCAGTTGAGGAAAAGGATGTGTATACTGATGCATTAGATCACATCGAAAAGAGTTTCAAGTCAGATAAAGAACTTGTACGACAATGTATTCATCCACCTCAGTTCATTCAAGTAGTTTCTTCAAACAGCAACGAGGAGCACTATGTTGTGGAGGTTGACGTTGAGCCCTCCGTGAGCATAGTGAGGAATAAGGTGTTCTCTGTTTGCCTACCAAACTTCAATGAAAAGGCAAACAAAGTTCATTATGAAAAAGACAAAATTTATCGCAGAGTAGGATCTAAAACAGAACCGGTGGATGACATGAATGAGTTCTACCAACGGGTCAGGTTCAGAGATACTCAGAGAGAGGAGGCAGAGCAAAGGCATACTTTTACAGCCCCAGAACTGTGCCAGGACCTGGGGAAAAAGCTCATCATGCTCATGACAAACGGAAAGAAAATAATGGACAAGGACAAGTGGCACATACTTGTTACAAACACATTTCTGGAGAAGGATCTACAACGCATTGATTTCCTGCTGAACATGAACATGTTCTGTGTGTTTGACTTTGATCCAGATTCCATGGTGTCTGGGTTATGCCACGAATACCAAAAACACCATGCAGTAAACCTCCATTTCCTGCAGAATTACAAAATTCCCAGTGGTTTGAGTATCAGAGAATTTGAAAGTCACTTGCATTTGTTTGATCAAACCAGCTGGATATTTTGCAATGGGCGAAGTGATTTTAAAGGCAATGAGCCTCCCTGTGATGAGAAGACTTGGGTTAAAACAAAAAGAACCCTCCTTAAAGATTGTGTGTCATTGATCTGCAAAGATATCTTGCCCAAAGGAACCTTTCAAGTGATCTTCCTTCTCACTGCCCCGGTTGACACACCTTTCCTAAACACTTTCTACGAGTTCGTCACTGACATGCAAGGACATGAAGACATCACCTGCCTTGCAGAATCAGAAACAAACTTTAAGAAATGGCAGACCTTTGCTTTACAATCCTGTGACCTGGAG
Source organism: Xyrauchen texanus (assembly GCF_025860055.1). Taxonomy (NCBI): domain Eukaryota; kingdom Metazoa; phylum Chordata; class Actinopteri; order Cypriniformes; family Catostomidae; genus Xyrauchen; species Xyrauchen texanus. Next base: position 2,010,459 of record NC_068283.1, read on the forward strand.
ACAGTGAACAATTCCAGTGTTGTGGGTATGAAAATAAGTCACATAAATGCAACCCTTCAAAGTGTCCAGCCTGTCAGTACTCGGTCCACAAAGAGGTTACCAATCTATGTTAAAGGGGAGTGCTGTCTTGACACACGAGAGGAGGAAATGAGACGTTCACTGGAGATTTTGAGTGTCAACCACTGTGAAGAAACTAGTCCTGAATTTGTTGACTCTGAGAAAGACAAGATAGAGCAGCAGTTTTACCATGGAGGCAAAGTAACTTGGATGAACCTCTGGCTTGCAGAACAAAAATACATTGGGGAGGTTATTCAAAGAGATGCCTTTCATGAAGTCACCAAATTTGTGAAAGATTCTCCCAAATGGGGTTTGGACCAGACTCCCATCAGCTGCATCAACATATACCATCATCCTGGCAGTGGTGGTAGTACAGTGGCTAGGCAGGTACTATGGAACAACAGAAAGGACTTGAGGTGTGCAGTTGTGAAAACGTCCTACCCAGCACCTGTTGTTGCAGTAGATGCTGTTTGGCTTCGTGAGTACGAAGAAAAAGATCCCCAAAAATGCCTCCCGGTGCTCTTGCTATTTGAAGACTGTGATCAAGAGTACTTATACGATGTAAAGAATGAACTGGAAGTGGCTGTCAATACCAAGAAAATTGCACGTGGAACCCTGTGCTTCATTATACTGTGCTGTCAACGATGCCACAATCCTGAGAAAATGTGCAAGAAAGCACCTCTACAGAATGTTGCTGTAACTCATAAACTTTCAAAGCGAGAGAAAATGCAATTTTCAGCAAAACGGCAAAAGCTTGAAAAACAATTCCAGCCAGAATTTATTCTGACATTTGTCCTGATGAGTGAGGAATTTGAGAGCAACAAAATTGCAGCATATGTTAAAAAGTTTGTCACACATTTACTGCAAGGCATTGATCACGCATCTGTTGTTACTCAGCTTGTGCGGTACGTGGCATTACTCAACACTTACGTGCAAAACTCTTTTATCTCTCGTTCACATTGCGAAGAGGTGTTGGCGCTGTCCATCCATGTGGATAGATTTCGACAACATGCCTTTGAGACATCTCTTAGTGATCAAGCTAAATTGGTATTGATACACTTGAAAGATGAAAAGTCCCACATTGAGTGTATCAGAATCATTCACCCACTGGTTGCCAAAGAAATCCTCCACCAACTTTTGGATGACAAACAGCAACAAAGTGATATTGCGTTGGATCTTCTTAACAATGAGGCGCTTTTTGGGCACAGATTTGGTAAATATGATTACATGAGGTTTTTGCGAGATCTGTTCATGAGACGCTGCAAAATCATCAAAGGTGATAAGCATGACAGCTTCTTCTCCCCCCTCATTGAGCATGTGGTAGACAAAGAGTGTTCAGATAAAGCTATTGAGCTTCTCAAAGAGGCTTACAAAAGATTTGACAAGGATGCATTTTTTGCTCAACAACTTGCTCGTCTCAATTACAGACATGAAAGATTCGAAGATGCAGAGTATTGGGCAGAAATTGCAGCAACAAAAATGCCAAAGAATTCCTACATCCTTGATACCAGAGGCCAGGTGTACAGATGGTGGTTCACAGCAAAATGCAAAGCCTTGGACAGTGTTGAGAAAACTCCTGAAAACACAATAGATGCTGTCAAAACTGCTCTAAAAGCTATTGAATGCTTTAAGGCATGTGAGGAGGCAGCGATTTCAGACAATGAGACAATGAACAACGCTGGGTTTTTTGGAGTCATCGAAGTGGGATGCAGCTTGCTAAAGCTAATTGCCTCTCTTCACGTGTTCTCAAACAGAAATTATTCAAAATTTGTAAGATACCTGCAAACAGACTTTGTCCCTGAAGAGATTGAAAAACCATGGGAACAGTTTCATAGTGAGCTGAAAAACCTTCGAGTCATAATGCGGAAGGCTTTGGAATGGATTTCTGAAGACTTGAGCTACTTCCAGACTGACCAGGTCACAGATGAGGAGAAGACCTCTGAGAGGACCATACTGAATCCCAGGCGCTGGCTAGTTAGTAAGTCTTCTGTTTATGGCCAATATTTCTGCAATGCTTACCGTTGCAATATCCAAAGCCAAGCCAGCTTAACTCCTCTCATGAAACAGATGATGATTTATCAACATGGTGGTGGAAACATTACTACCATTTTTTCCCACCTAACAGACCAGAAAGACAGTGATGCTGTCAGTCACTGCCTGGAGTGCATTATTTCATTTTACCCAAGCAATCCTAAGAATGCAAATATGCCACAGGGTGACATTGTCAACTACATAGCATCACACTTTGCCTTAAGTTGCGTCTCGGCTCAATCTTCTAAGTTAGCTGCATTCCAGGATCTACAGAAGCTGAGTCTCCATTTTCCTAATGACAGACAGAGATGCTTGTCCAATGCTCTTTTCTTACTCGTCTTACTTTGGTGGCCAGAAGAGCATGACAATGACTTGGAGAAAGAACACAAGTATGAAACTGTTCTCTCTGCTGTTGAACACCTCCAGAGAAACTACGACAAGAAATTGAAGGATATCCCGCAAAGGAAAAAAAGAATATACACTCATTTCTTCCTGAGCAATGGGGTTGGATTTCAAAAATATGTCCACAAGAGCAAGGTTGAACAGATCACAAAGCAACCCTCCGTTTCAGAGAAACGGCTGAAGTGGTTAAGTGGAGAAGTTTGGAAAATGCCAGAAATTTCTAAAATGCTCAGATGTGTCACAGGCTGGACAGAGGATGAAAGAGTATATCTAGAGGGTCCCAAAACAAGGTTTCGCATCCCAGCTCTTAATATATCCTCAGTACCCCACAGCAATGAGAATGTCACCTTTTACTTGGGCTTCACTCTGAGAGGACCGGTTGCATACAACATTACAGTAAGAACACAGTCAAAGCTGCAAGTACGCCATAATGAGAAAGAACATGGTTACAGTTCTTAGTTGACAAACATGATGCTTTGACTTTAATGGCCTAGGATCTGTCTTCAGGGGATCAGTGCTTGAGCAAATCACTTAAAGACAAGATAATTTAAGATTGTAGATTAACAAGTATAGTCATGTTTGCCTGGAGTTGTTTTCAGTATTGCTATAAAAAGGAATGAATGCTATAAAATCTAATATTTTTTTTTTTTTTTTAATGTTATTCTATGTAGTGTAATTTTACTGACAGTTATCATGTTTTTATTCTTTCTCATCGCTAGCAATTATTCTTTAACTTTTAGTCAAAATAAGTAATGAAAATAGTTTCTGTCAAATATTATGTAGGCTATAAATGTAAAAATATGGGACTATATTAAGACTTAAAAAAAAATTATGCTTAGGTACATGTATATGTATCTACTATTGAGATGTGTCTTTCTGTGTAAAACTAGGAGAGATGTTTTCTGTAAACTGACTGTGGAGAAAATAAAAACCTTCAAAGGTGGAAGATGACATTTTACTATTTTGCTCTTCATGCAGATAACAGTTTCCATTTTTATCTTATTTAACTAGGTTACCATTTTTTTCCCAAATATGAATTCTGAGGAATAAAATCTTATTGCATGTTGATGCTTTGTATAAGAATAAAGGCATTTGAATAAAAAAAATGAGAAAGTGTTCAGAAAGTGATTATTTACATACCTGCAAGAATGTGAAGAACTTTCAAAGTAGCATGTTGAAATCTTTGAATCTTCCCCAGCAAAGAGTGGCCTGAATTAAAACTATAATATTTGAAGAATAATTCATTAAAAAAAATACAGTATTAATAGTTTTTTCATTTTAGAATTTTTGTTTTAAGATTGGTTTAATTTTGCATATGTATTGTTTTACTCCTAGCACTTAGTACTTAGTAAAAAAAGAAATCGCTCATTCTGCTCGGGTGATGAGGAGAAGCCAGCAGCAAACCAACAGCGAAAAAGTTCATGTCACTTTAAGAGTCTTTGGGCAATAAATTGCGTGATCTGAAGAGAGAGAGAAATTTTACACTTTTTCGTCAGAATATATTATTATACATGCTAAATTATGTTGTCAATAACAAAATCCTTAAAACATTTGAATTTAAACCGAGAGAGAAAACAATGCAGAACATTTGTGCTCCCACCTTGTTTAACTAACAATATTGAAAGCTCTCCGGAGAGCAATACCCCCTTCAAAAAATAATGCATCTTTATGCTGCTTAAATAGTCATTTTTCTCGCCTTATTGAACTGATTGTGATGTTTGATAAGCACTGTTTGTAATTTTGGCTTTTTCACATCGCCGTGACACTTTATAATTCTTAGCAAGTACAGTAGATAGAGCTGACTTATTTTGTTCAAAACTCACAATACAGTGTTTGTCTGTATATGCTATAACCTTGTTTATTTACAAAGGTTAAGGTATTTCTTACGATTAAGTCGAAACTATACTATTTAGTGTTTAGTACAATAGATTAGTGTACATTTATTTATAAAACAACCTATGAAGAAACATTCAGTATACTAACACTTGTAGACATTTTTCATAACGGTCATTGTGAGGCGTTTGAAATCCGGTAATAATAATAAAAAAAATGTACATTTAACAGTTTTACCCTCTGTTATACGCATTATTTTATATCATTTCATTAATAACGTCTCCTTTAAACGGTCCGGTGTCGTAGATCCTTCATGAATGAAGCCACGTGATCAAACATCATATGACGTCATCTGATTTTTAGTACAAGAGAAAGAGAATCCGAACAAAATCAGCACCTCCAACACGTTTGATTTCACTGAAACTCACTTGAGTGTCTTCACAAACACTCAAACAGAAGCGCATCTGTTATACAGGTGAGTGAACGCCATTTGTGCTCTCTCGCTCTCTCTCTCTCTCTCTCTCTCTCTCTCTCTCTCTCTCTGTGTGTGTGCGCGCGTGCCTCCACTCACACGTTTATAATGTCATCTGAAGCAAATCTCTTTATAATCACACATGCATATATGCTAATTCATATCTATAAATGAGCTGGTGTGCATAGTTAATAAACATGGAATATGGATTATAATGACAGTAGCGCAGCGCATTGTATGGAGGGGAATCCTTGTTTATAGTGACAACTAGGGGGATGTGCAGAAATGCGCGCGTGCACACACACACACCGGCGGCGGCGGCGGCACAAAGCTGCTGTTTCATCACAAGGACGCTGCGAGCTTCAGGTCGGACGCGAGTGTTCGTTCATTGCAATGTGGCTTAATTCATCTGTTCATATCTGAACAGCGGAATCTATTCTTTTATTATTGAATCGTTCCATCGACAGGTAAATGTCGCATTTAAATGAATGTTTAATTGTTCGACAAATCGCTTTGTTGAGTTTAAATCGGCTCACAGATGCTGATTCATCATAACGATACTCGTTTCATCTCCGTCCGGATCACCTTTACCTGCACCTGATAATCTGTGTGTTATACAGTATGGAAACAGGAGATTTGTATTTACTTATTGTGATTTCAATTATTTGTTGAGATTCATTAATGTGCATTTACGCGCGTGCAAAAAGACCTGTTTGAATGCTCGTGTTTTTGAAGGGCAGTGTAGCTTCTGATATCTCTGTTAAATGAAATTGCAATTTTGAACCATATTGATTATTTTAAGAATGATCTGAAGGGTTATTCTCTGTGGTTTGAATTATCTTAAAAAGGAGCAGGTATCTTGTATCTGGAGACATCAACAGCACTCTTGATTGGCATGAGCTGATGGTTAAAATGTAAAGGCTTTTGAATATCGTGCATTATATAGGGATTTATACCCTGCCTCTGCTAAACAAAAAGATGCATTACTACATGTTTGATTTTGACAGTATATGTCTTAAGTATTGGTCACAACTCGAACTTGGCTTTGTACATATTTTATTATTACTATGGTGTTGTTCTTTTTATTGTTTGATGTGTATCATGGTAGTCCCATCTGATACCTTCACTGTACCATTGATTTGGGTATTGTTTATTATGTATATGCATTTTGGGCATGGTACCATGTGGTAATGGTACGTTTTTGGACATATATCATGGCAGAACAATGGTGTAATACTTCCCAAGGAAGGAGCACAGGAAACAGGTCTTCACCACAAGGTAAGGTTTTTAATCCCCTTTTGCTTCGTACAATTATCACACATACAATGCCAAACACTGAGTTCGCTTGTCATCTCTCTCCCTCGTGGGGCCCTCTCGCTGCCTTTTTATGCCGCTCTCCTCGTACTCACTGAAATTAGAGACAGGTGTTAGACATAATTTATCTCAGGTGTAAGCGCCCTTACCGCTTTTCTCTCCCGGACGGGCGCTTGACCACGCCCCCGCTGCCACATATGGTATTCTTCGGAATAACATGGTAGGTATTAAAGTAACCTTCACAGTACTTTTTGCAAGAGAATTGCACAATAACACGCATTGTTACTCCTATGCCCTGTACCAGAAATGAACTGTTTTATTAGGGGGCAATATTGGCACACTGATATTGATTTTCAGAGGCTTTTCTTTACATGTATGGGGGAATTTTTACCCTAACCTTATACAAACATATATGTCCTCCCGTTTATGTCAAATACTTTTGAACTGAATCAATTTAATTAATAAATTGTCAATTTAAACAATTATGGGCATCACTTATAAAATCAACATGAGATACAAAAGTAGGTGTAAATATTGTCCAAGATATCTCATGTACACAATAAACACAGTCCTATATTTTCAATAATTGGCTTGTCTCTGTGGTCTCATAGAATGAACATTACTATAACTACATTTTTGCAAACTGACTTTTACTTGTTGCTTACCATGTTTTTCTGCAGTTTCCTGGTGAAATGAGCACTACAGGTGCTACTACAGGTGCTACAACAGCTGTGCTCTTTTTTTTTTTTGCACTATTACTCACATACTGCTATATTATGATATCCAAACACTTTTAATACAAATCATTTGTGTTACAATGCTTGTGTGACAGATTCGCCTTCATTTAAATACTTATTCCAACTTGATTAGTGTGTGTTTGACTTTGAATTCGGAAGACTGCGGTTTGAGCCCAGTCTAGAATGCTCGAAACGAAAGTGAAAATAAAACCAAAGTGACATTGAAATGAAATTAAGAGCTTGTTTCATAAGAAAAAATAGGCTTTTAATTTGCTTTTAAAACACTAGGCCAAATCAGTTAGGTATAGGTGTTGGATAAGGTTGTCTGTGTTGTATTTTGGAAACTATTGGTTAGGTTTAGGCTAAAGCTTTAGGTTAGGGAGGTACATTTTACTAATTTAAACCTCCATCTAAAATCTTCCTTACAAACCTCTTCTGATTACAACATAATTTCGCTCGATTTTGGTGCCCTCCGCTGGACATTTCACTTGGAAACTGCAGACAAACGTGTAATACAGCACATCATTTTGGTTTGCAGAAATGTTGCCACAGTCATGAGAATGTCATGAGATTTTAGACATGTTGGATTATATAGCTCCCTCCTGTTTTAGAGGCACTCAATCATAAAATAGAATATTATCAAAATATATAAAATGTCAGGTAACACATTTAAAAAAAAACAAATGAATTCACTACTATTCCCTACAATTTAAATATAAATGTATCATTTTCAGTGGCATTTGCCTCGAGCCCTGGTTAATTTTTGACCCTGTTACTGTTCCTTTTGCCTGTGATACAGACTGTGTGTTTTTTTTTTTTTGTAATGTGTGCTCTGGCACTCATTGGCTGCTTTGACTGCTGATGCAGTTGATGCAACCTGAAGAAAGATTTTAATGAGTGGAGGAGGTGCTCTTCATCATATCTTGTTACTAATGCCGTCTCTGCAGAAATTACAGTTCCTGGAAGAGTGTGGATTGTCGTTTAGAAGTATTGCGTTATCTGTATATGGAGGACTGTGAGTGCCAACAGCAGCGCACGACTCCAGAAGAGATCAATAAGGTTTTGGAGAGTGTTGGGAGGGGGGGTCGATGATGAAACTCAGTGTAAGAGAGGGTGTCTTCTTTTTTTTTTTTTTTACAGAAATTGTCTTTTGCTTGCTGTTGCTATGCGTTTTCTTTCTTTCTTTCTTTCTTTCTTTCTTTGAGAAGTAACTTTTAACTTGACACAACATCCTAAAATGTGCCGTTTATGATGCTGGATACTAGTGTGATGCTCTAAAAGCATCAATCTGATGCATTAATGTGCATAGACCACAATTACAATTTGCACAGATGTAACCAAAGATAATATCCTAAGAGAAATTATAGTTAGAATGATTGGAATTGGCCTATTATCTATTGTTTATATTGAATTATCTTTGTTTGTTTTTTCTCAGGAAATATAAATGCAATTAATTGAAATTATTTTGATTAATAAATCGGCATGTTAAAAATGTTAATCTATTTAATCTACTTTAAATAGCAAAATCTATTGGGTTTAAAGTCATAAATACCACTCATTGAGGTCATTGAATTAACCATCCAGTAGGACAGTGGTTCTCAAACTTTTATAAACTACAGCACCCCTTTATATTGTTTTTCCCCATGTCACCACAACCACTGAAAAAATAAATAAACAAAGACAAATATGCGAACATTAATAAAACCGTCTCGCTGTTTCTTCCAGATGATAAAATTCAATCTAAGCACAAAATCAACATTTTGTGCAAAATGATCCATAGTTTTAGTGAGTACTTGTGTATTAAAGACAAAGTCTTTATAGCAATCAGTCCACTGTCGGCCATCTTTGGAACACTCTCAGGATGATATTTCCAGTCATGACAGTGCAGCAAAATTGTGATTCTTTACCTCATACTAAGCTAAAAGCACAATTTTCCCAGTTTTTCTAGCTAATACGCATGCACTTTATCGAGTTGATTTAAAGCTGATTGGCTCTTTTACCTGTAAGGCGGTACTACCTTTCTACATCCATTGAATGTTTGGGCATTCCAATTTCTTCCATTTCAGTAGAAGTGGGCTGTCTCTGCTAAATTGTCTCTTTTACAGAGTAGCGTTTACACCACAAATGCGATGTGGTCACATGCATTTTGACTACCTTAGTATGTGGTTTTTGTGATCCGATCACACAACGTTTTGCACCCTGTTTACACCTGTATAATGTTGACAACTTGTGATCACCCAAAACACATCTTAATACAAGGTGTAAACAGGGTCCAAGGGTCTGTTGCACCAGCTATACGTAAGTTACAACTTAGCCTAGTAGTAGCATAAATGGGCACTAAGTCACAATTTACGCACTACTAATTATTTGACCGTTGCACAATTAAACTTAGGTAGGACGTAACATTACGAATGAACTAAATATTTACGATAGACTCCGACCAGCAGTAAAGGAATAAAAAAATCGGAATTATGTTTAATTACATAAATGAGCTCATGTTTGTGTGACAGGCATCAATCATTTGGACATGCAGTATGTTGACATTTTTCACTTGTTTACCTTTACGAGAGACAGAAAAAAAACATTCTAATGGTGCAGTTTTCAGGGTGCATCGCCCTTTGTCAAGCTTCATATTTCAGCACTCTGCTATTCAGGACTATCCCCTAAATCTTGTGCTTCAAGCAATGTGTTTCAAAACTCTATGAAACTTCCTCTTGTGTCCCTCTGCATAGGGCTGTCGCGATAACCGCAATATTGTAATACCGCGCTATTGACCAGCCAACCGCAGAGGAAGGAAAGCAACCGCAGCAATCGCAGTGTTCAGTTTTTTTCTTTCTTCCATAAGGCTGTGGCCTTTTTGTTTTACAATTTGTCACTGTGCATTTAATGTTAAATAAATTAATAATTATGCAAGAGTGTTACGACATTTTCCCACGAACCATTGTAGCTCTATCTGGTGTTTCGTTTATTTTGAATAGGCCTACTAAAACGATGGCAGTCGCGCTCGTCCCAAAACCTAATGTCACGTCGCCAGTTTGGGAACATTTCGGCTTTCAACCCAATGAAAAGGGTGAGCCAGCGAATTTAGATGAGCCGATATGCAAAATTTGCGGCAAAAAGGTTCCACGCGGCAATACATCTATTTTGAGGTGTCATCTCGCTAACCGAACGGGTTGGCTTAAACCATCATCCGAGTATACCACCTTAACATCGGACATAAAGCACAAAATGTGTGGTGTTCTACATGGGAAGTATGAACCAGCTGCCTTACAAAAACTTTTGGCAAAGGCGTGTTGTTTAGATCATCGATATAGGGGCGACCATATCAATGACACGGAGACAAAATCCGCACTCATCGAAGAGATGGTGGGAGTGGAGGACGAAAAGACCGCTGCCCGTGCGTCAGAGGTTGGAGACGAAGAGCAAGCGGTAGTGCCACCTGCAGTAAAGAAAAAGACTCTTGGAGACCTGCTGAAGTCACGGACAACCTCCGCGTCAGCGCCCATAACCAAGAGAGCGCGAGCAGATAACGAGCTCACGCGCTATCTGCATGAGGAGTGCATCGACACCAACGCGAATCCACTGTCCTGGTGGCGCGATAATCAGTCTAGATTTCCGCTGCTGTCCAAAGTCGCGTGCAAATACATGTGTATTTGTGCAACGAGCACACCGTCGGAAAGGGTTTTCAGTGCCGCGGGGAATATTGTTACCCCCATGCGATCCTCCCTGAAACCACATAAGGTTTTCTATAAGGTATTGGTTTTCCTAGCGCGAAACAAGGACATGATAGTCCAGGCCTAAATCGCATTTGTTAAGGCTTAAGTTTATTCTCTGTATTTTCACTTAGCCTACTTTTAGAATTCTTTCGTTTTCAAATTAGAAAAAGGCATTTTCTTATTAGGCTACTTGTTTTCATGTGATACTTTAGAACTCTTTGATTTCTTTCATTTTTTAATTGGAAAAGGCATGTTCTTGTTGCTGTTTGGCATTTAACAATAAACAAAAATGTTTTAAAACGTGTCTCTCTGTCAGTTACAAAGTAACAATATATACTACATAACTCAGCAATAGAGCTTTGTATGCAGTAAAATCAGGATAAATTAGGTTTGTAAAAAAAAACAAAATAAAAAAAAAACGGCGGTAATACCGCATATCGCGCTATTGAGCCACCCATAATAACCGCAAGGGAAATTTCTTAACCGCGACAGCCCTACCTCTGCACTCTTCATTCTAACTCTCTGGTGCATTCAGATTGTTTGGGCTCCATTATCAGTTATTTGGCCTGTCATTTATTTTTGATAGCTTTACTCAAAACCTATGTACTATATTTAACTCTGAACCAAGATGTTAGTAAGTTTATAAAAAGCTTGGTTTTCTCATTCCAGTTTTGTAATTGAAGCTTTACCCATGTGTTTTACCCTCTGCAAAAAAAATCAATATGGCATTAGAAAGAGTCTCTAATCTTTTTACAATGTTAGAGATTGACTCCAAATGTCAATATCAAATTTACCTTGAGCTGGGGCTTTCATTTAGCAAAGAAATTCAATCTCTCCCCAGTAATTAAACTCCACAGCAATGACAACTGACTGCTTATGGTTTACTCCTGAAGTGTAAGTGAGGTTGACTTAGTCTTGCCTTGCAAGACTTTTGATCACCATCATAAAGTCTGGGTCACAATGCAGCTGTTTATGGCTAAAAACCTTCAATTAGACAACCAACCATGGTTTTGGAATTATGGAAATAATGCTGTGAAATCTTAAATTTTTGTTTGTAGACTTTCAGAATGTCTGCCCGTCCAAAAATTATAGGGTCGTTCTGTGTCAACTCAGAGATTTTGTACTGGTTAAAGACATGCATAAATGACTATGAAAGCCAGAATATTAAATGCCATGGATCAATATTTACTAAGTATCCATTATATTGTAGAGAGGAGTCAAAATAAAAAATGTTGTCAATGTTTTTGGGATGAAAAACTAACCTTATTCCAGGTGACCCAGATTCGGTTTTCGACCACTGAAAATGCTACATGGTCACACAAGTCGGCATCTTGTTTTCGAGAGTTCTGGTACACTAGTGGGGCTTTTTCATTGCATGGTACGACTCGACTCCGCTTGTTTTTTGGGGGTTTTCCACTGTGGATAGTGCCTGGTACTTTTTTTAATACCACCTTGGTTGAGGTTCCAAGCGAGCCGAGCCGATAATAAATGTGATGTTAAAACCCTGCAGATCACTGATTGGTCAGAGAAAATTCTCAATACCAGCATCATTGCTATAAGCTAGATGGTAGTTTAGCTTACCCTCATTTGTCGTCTTTGAGATAACACAGTGATGTCCTCGTCTGCGCTTTGGTGTATGATTTCCCAAACTCTCCTGTTTGTTTTAGCTGTATTTTGTCTTGCTGCAGTCAGCCTCTTTTGAAACAAAGTTTGTCGTCTTGCTGTGAAAAACAGCCACATGCCAAGAATCAAGAACGCTATTAATTCATTGCTCCTTTCTTGTATGTTTGTGTCGCGTTTAAGATGATGTCACGGCAGTAGAGACAGCACAACTATGACGATGAGCCTATAATCCCAACCACATTGAGGCTGCACTAAACTGCAGTGGAAAGCAAGATCAGAAAAGTACGTCGAGTCGAACAGTAACGTGTAGTGGAAAAGTGCCATTGGATCAGCCACATTATGCAGAGTCGCCAACTAGCACCATCTCCTATCAGACTTTTTTTATTTGGCTCCAGCGTGTTCCCCTTTGGCATGACCCGGAGCGAGTCAGAAGACTTTCATTTTTACTTAACTGATGGTTAGGTTTGGGTGGGCAGGTGAAGTTTAGAAAATATGCATTCCTCTTCACTGTTTTACAGCCTGTGCAGCTGTAAACAACTCACTTTACAACTCATATTTGGCACCCCTCTGTGGACATTACACCCAGAACATAGACCTCACATGTGCCCATACGCCCATAACACTTACCGCTTTGGCAGTGGGCAGTGTTTCGAATTTAAGAAAACGAAGCAAAAGAAAAGTTAACCTACTGTTTCCAATTTCACTGTGAGATCAGTCTTTAATATAGGTCAAATTTTAATTTATGCATGCAGCCACACCGAGAGTCCCATATCTCTGGGATTTAACCATATAGGATCTTAAATGTGAAGATACAAAAAGGAAAGTTCTGAACCAGAACCTTAATGGATATTAAGATATCTGTAATACTTCTGGAGTAATAGGCACTCCAACTGGGGGGAAACAACAAAAAATACCCTTTTTCGATTGGCATATAAAGCAACATGAGGTCAACTGATTTTAGTAATAGACCTATATATCTGTGTAAAATTAAAATAAGGGTGCTTCCACCTTTCTAAGGTAATTTTTTTGCCTGTAGTTTTGCTCCAAATTATAGGCAAAAATGGTCATTTTGATCTTCCTCTACAAAAAGACATTATAATTCTGTAAATATTAATATAATTCATATTTTGGCTTTAATCATCTTTTATGTATTTCGTTCACCAATCTTTTTTTACCAAAACAAATTTACTAGCCAGGGAAGTTTCTGAAATGTGGTTTATTTGACTGGTTACAAAGCATCTGAAACTAAACTGTGAATCTCTTTCAAAGATTTAAAAACTATGAACTGGGCAAACTTGTGTGAGTTCTTTATCACAAGTGCTCTTTGTATCTACTAGTTTCCAGATGGATTGATATAAACCTGTGCATTCTGGGCTTGTTAGTTTCACAAATGCTTTCCAGTTTTGTGTATAGCATGCATCAGATGGTCAGTGAGAGGTCTGTGGGTGGTCCAGTCTTTGACTAGTGTCAAAATACTTTGAGACCTTGGTCAGCCCTACTCATCCACCACCACGGTTTGTCCTGTCAAGAGAGTTGGCATTGGGTTATTCACAATTAATGGCACACCATCTCTTCTTCACTGCTGTTGAAAGCATCCAAATAATTTTCTGCTCCTTTTTCATGCCCTGAAAAGCCACTAGTTTATGTTGTCTTTGCCCTCTGTGCATAAATTGATGCCAGTCTCGCAGAAACGCAACCACGGTGCAGTCTGTTTTTTAATTTGCTGTTAAACGGCGGTCGACACACACGGCTTGTTTGATAATTTACTTGATTCTGTTGGGGGGTGATTAGATCTGCATACGACTACTCATTTTCTCTTTTCTCACTGTGTTTGATCAGGCTGATACAGAAGGGTTGAGCGACATGTTATCATCAGCTGCTGATCATGCATGAAATGAACTGCAGAGTTTCTCAGACAGTCACAGTTGGTCTGTCTTCATTAAGGGGCTTCTGAGAGGTCTGCAGGTTGGAAAATGACTCACCTGGTGGCTTTCACCAAAATACACAAGAATGCCTGATCCCATAATGATCACTTACTGCTAACTCAAATTCACACTAGTTTCTATGTTGAAAATGTCGTTTCTGGATTGAAATTTTAAAGTGTAAAGATTTACACGTTTAATAAAGCTGTCTTATTAAGTTAATTCAATTTTATTTCAAATTTAAGATAAAAATGCACATGCTAATGCAAAAACTGTGCATTCGAACTTAGTTGTATGCCAAGCACAGACAACTTAGGTGGAGGTCTTTGGTAGTTGTGTCTCACTCTCTTATCAGCATCTGGCAGCACAAGGGGTCGTTCACACAGAATCATAGCTTGTCCTTCTGCACTTATTTCTCATTGTTTTCTATGTAAACTAGGGATTTGTACGAGTAATCGCATAATCGTTCTGCACCAGCTAGTCGACTATTAAAACCAATTGAGTAATGCAAATTGATTTCTTTTGTGCATTGAGGTATGAGACACTTAGAAACTAATCAGACTGGTATAATAATAATAACATTAGAAATGCTGATTTTTTTATATCTGTGTATTATCCTAATGCTTGAATAATGCAAGCTCCAGTGAAGTGCAAATGTTTTTGTTGGTATTTTTTATTCTTTTTTTAAAACAATTTATGAATGCATATTTTCTTTAATTTTTTCAAAAAATAAAAGCATAGTTTGTTGAAGTTAGCTTATTTTGGGGAGTCACGTGAAGCTATGCGAGTGGAAGCAGCCTTGTGGCCTTCTCCGCTACACGTTGCTACAATTATCCTTTCAGTTAACATTACTCGGTGAGAACTGATTTAATTTTGATTGTTAAACTGCGTGGGGAGTGTAGGATGTGGAAGTATTCTAAGTCAAATGTATGCAGGGCTAACAAAAGTCTTGACCAACATGGAGGGCCTGGATGAGGCTGAAAAGCAGATCGAGTCTCTGGAAGCAGCCAAAAAAGAGCTGCAGACTAACCCGCTGGCCAACAAAACTGATATGGATCAGGTGTTGGAAAATCGGAGCAGACATAATAATGTTTGCTTCGTTGGTATCCCAGAGGAAAAGGAAGGTCAAGATATGGTCAATTTCCTGTATGGGTTTTTCCAAATTTATTTGACACAGTGGGCCATCTTCTGGAAGAAGAGCGTGCGTACAGAGCTCTCGGTCAGCATCCCAAAGGGGGTGACAGACCCCCATTCTGGCAAGATTCTTGTGGTTGGCAGACTGAGGCATTTTATGTGTGGCGAGGAATAAAGGAAAGTTGTGGTGGGAGGATTACAACATTATGGTTTTCCGGACTATGCCAGTGTTACGCAAGCAAAACAGGAAAGATTTAAAGAGTGTAAGAATTTACTTCATGCACAGGATGTGAGCTTTGCTTTTTAAGGCTAAACTGAAAATTGATGCTAAGGATGGATGTAAGACTTTCACATGCCCACAATAAGCTATGGCCTTCATTAAATCAGTGGAGTGAGTAGGTGGCTTTGCCTGCGCTGAATCAGCGGTATGGACTACTCATCATGCATTGTGCTGATGCGGTATGAGAGGGTTTGTGTGTCAGGGAAGAGGGCCGGGTTGTGTTGCTGCCTTTTTGTTTTATAAAAAGATTATTTATATTGTCAAACCGGTTCTCGCCTCCTCCTTTCCATTGAACTTTGTTACATTGGTGCCGAAATCCGGGAAGGTGGAGGGATGTGCCGTAGTAGAGTCCTCGCCACTACCATCCACCCCAACGAAGCAGCCGTGGCCATCCGCCGGAGGACAGAGTAGACCAGCCGCCTGAGAGTGGGGAGGGAGAAGTGCTTCCAGGGGAGGGGGAGACCCCTACCGTCCACTGAAAATGCGGCAGAGTGTTCTGTCCACCAGGGGCTGGAGGACTGCCTCCGATCCACCCGGGGAGGCGTGGCTGCCGTCCACAAAAGAGTTGAGGAGTGGCCGAGGCTACTCCGCGTATCTGAGAACCGGCGAGTACGTTCTTTTTTTCTCTCTCCTCTCTCTCTCCCTCTGTCACTCTGTGTTGGCCTTTCCCTCTCGTTCTTTTGTTGTTGTTTTTTTCCCTCCCCTTGTCACCCTCCCAGGTCCAAAGAGGCAGGGATGAGGCACCCTATAAAAAGAAGGACTTATCTATATCTTAAGCTTGAAAATGTATAGGATTCCTTCAAGAAATGTACCTTTCTGCACAAGAAGCTGAAAAACTTGGCTGGGCATGGGGTGGGCATGCGTTTTGCAGTGCTGGTTCGAGGAAGAGCAGGGGAGTCATTACATTGATATGTAAGCATTTACAATTTAATTGTCTCAAACAGATTAATGTTAATTTAGGAATAATCATTATTGTTTTGACTGAAATACAGGGGCAAAATCTTATTTTGGCTAATATCTTTGCACCCAACGCTGATGATCAGAACTTTTTATAGATCTTGAGGGAAAGTTACAAGCAGCTGGGATCCTTCATGATGTGGTTTTGGGTGAAGACTTCAATATTTTTAATGGATCCGGTCCTTGATCATAGTGATATTAAAGTGTGTAGACCCTTTAGAGCAACGTTGCCACTACAGAGGAAGTGTAAAAATCTTGGTCTTACAGACATTTGGAAACTTCTGAATCTATCTAGGAGGGACTACACCTTTTTTCATCAGTTCATAAGATTTACTCTAGAATAGATTTTTTTGTATATATCTAAGTCACTCATTCCTTTTGCCACTGACTGCTCAATTGGGAACATTTTAGTTTCAGATCATGCTTTGGTGTGTTTAAAGATGTTGCCGCATATAGAGAAAAGAAAACATATAGATGGCGCTTTAATACATCCCTTCTGCATGACCCAGCATTTCAACAAATGTTAAAAGCAGAAGTCAGTGTTTATGTGGAAGCCAATTGGTCCTCGGTGTCCTCTGTGGGCATGACATGTGAGTTGCTTAAGACAGTTCTTAGGGGGCAGATCATACAAAATGCCTCATTCATTAAAAAGATCAAAGCATAGGAAATGCCAAATGTCATCCAATGGTCTCAGAGAGTTGATTCAGCTAAAATGAAGGTATAATGCTATTTTGTTACAGAAGGTAGAGTTTGGCTTATTCTGGGCAAGATAGACATACTTTAAGTCAGGAGACAAGGCAGGGAAAATCTTGCCAGATACATTAAAATAGCCTTACTCTACCGATAAGGATATTAGCAACTTCGTAGAGCCATTAGAACTTCCTAAATTGACGAATGATCAAAATGACTTTCTTGACTCAGATATTACTTTGGAGGAGCTTGTTAAGGTAATTAAAGCTTTACCAACAGGTAAGGAACCAGGGCCGGATGGTTTTGCCGCAGAATTTTTTTAGATCTTATGTTACAAAAATGGCTCCACTTATGTCAGAAGTTTACACGTCGTTAAAGAAAGGTGAACTACCACCAACCATGATACAAGTCCTGATCAGTCTCAATCTTAAAAAAGATAAAGATCCAAATTAATGTAAAAGTTATCATCTAATTTCTCTAATCCAGTTAGATGTAAAAATATTGTCTAAAATTCTGGCTAATCAATTAAGCAGAGTATCCCCATGAATAAAATGGGGTTTATTCACAGTTGTAGTTCTTCTGAGAATACTAGACATTTTATAAACAGAAAATGTATGAATATAATGCCAATATTAGTTATTTATGTTTAGAACTATTAGTGGTTACAATTTGTAAACTAAGTAAGTGTTGTGGGTCAATGATTTAAACAAAATGATTTTGAATGAACTAAAAGTTTTAGTGTTAAAGTCTTTGAAGTCATCCCGAATTAAATTAGGAAATACATGTACATTACATTTTATTTATGATACATTGACATTGATTTTGGCTGATAAAGGCCTTTTGTAAGTGGTTAATTCATTTTCTATAAAGTTCATTATTTAAGGGAATGTTGGCCCTCCTTTGACCAAGTTGATATAGGTATCATTCAGTGAGGAGCATCTCAGTCCGGCTGGAAGCTTAGGTAATTTTTGGTAAACTCCATTCTGAGTCCATGCTTCAGACAGTGGCTCATGAAGAATCCCAGGACATTGAGTTTCCTTCAATTCATTCCCTGTGAAGTCCATCTTGGTAGACTGAAATGAAGTCTGCCTGGCACATGCTGCAGTTGGTCATCATCTCTCAGCACAATTTGCAGTGGGAGTCAGACATCAGGCAGGACCGGAGATAGATCTGGCAGGCTCACTTTAAAGTTTGAAGGATAAATTAGGTGGATGCCAGGCTGAATAGATGAGTATTTAGTTTAGACTTAAACTGATAGAATGTGTCTGAGTTTGAAACACTGCTAGGAACGCTATTCCATAGTTTAGGTGCCAAATATGAAATTATTTTTACTCTTTTTGTGGATTTTGATATTCTAAGTATTGTTAACAGTCCAGAGTTTTGTGATCGTAGTGTGCGTGATGGATTATAACATGATAGAAGTTCCCTTAAGTACTTTGGAGCTAGACCATTCAAAGCTAAGTAAGTAATTAACAGAATTAAAAAATGAATACTTATCAGGTAACCAATGTAGCGCAGACCAAATGGGGCTGAAATGATCATATTTCTTGGTTCTAGTTAGCACTCTAGCGGCTGCATTTTGAACCAGCAGAAGTTTATTTATTAAACCTGCAGGACATCCACCTTAAGGTATTACAATAATCTATGAATGCTTGAATTTGTTTTTAATGTTTTTCATTGTCGTAAATTAGCAATACTTCTGAGGTGGAAGAATGCAGTATACAAATATTGGAAATGTGTTTTTCAAAGGTTAGATTGCTATCAAATATAACATTTACATTTTTTGCCGTCTAAATTGGAAGCTCTTGGAAGTTCTGACAGTATATTGTCCTACCATAGCTTTCCAACCTGGAACCTTTCAATGGCCCAAGCAAGGCATTAGGTATAAGGCTTTTTATTCCAGAAAATTTGAGAGATTTAGTTATTTGAGATCATTTTAAAGTTATCGTGTCATGCTGATAGGTGGGCATCACTAGATTTGTCTATGGCTGGGAAGGTCAATGTTATAAAAATCAATTATTTCCCCAAATTCAATTATTTACTGCAGTTTCTCCCTCTAGAAGTTCCTTTTTCTTATTTTAAACAATTTGATAGAATATCTAAGTATTTCATTTGGAATGATAAATTACCTTGTTTGCATTTCAGTAAGTTGCATAGACCAATTGACAAGGAGGTTTAGGCCATCCCAAAATTTGGTTTTATTACTATGCTTTTAATCTTAGACACTTGGCCCATCAGTCTCTTCCACCTGAGTGAGCCCCTCCCTGGTACAACATTAAACAAGCAGTCCTTGCCCCAATTTCACCATTGCAAAATCTTTCTATTAAATTGCCTAGAGAAGTAAAAATGCATCTCATTATTTCAAATATTCAGTATGGACAAAGGATTCCTGCATGTTAAATTTGATTCTTACCTAAATGTTTCCTCAAGCATATAGCTGAACCCCAAATTATGTATTAATAAGTCTCCCCCTTTTGCTGGAAAGAATGGATTGAGAGGGGTGAAAGGTATGAAAACAGAGCTTTGAGATCATTTGAAAATATAACACAACAATTTGGGATTTCTAGGTCTCACAATTACGCCATTTACTTTGTACTATTTTTGGTGGTAGTACACAACCCCTTAAAGCTGCAGACACTCTTTGTATGGTGCTCATGGCCTTTGGAAAGGGGCATGAAGCTTCAGTGTATTATTAGTCTTGGTGATGGGGCCTTAACAGCTTTTAAGAGATTATGGGAAAGCGATTTTAAACTTGGTATTGGAGGATGGGGAGTGGGAAAGAATTTGAAAAAAAATGTTAAACTATGTCTAGGGATGCAAGGGGTATGCCTTATTCAGTTTAAGATTTTGCATAATTTCTATTGGACTCCCTCTAGATTGTTTAGGCTTGGTGTATAAGACACACCTATCTGCTGCCAATGTCTGGAGGATGGAGACCTGGTTCTGTGAAAAGATTCAAGAATTCTGGTTAAAAGGCCAGAATTGTATCTGTGAATATGATTCTGCCCCAGACTATGTATATTGGGTGATGGGGTGGATATTAAAGGAGATGACAAATATATAAAAAGCTGGGTCCAAACTAGTGTAATGATTGGCAGACAAATAATTCTTAGAGGATGGAAGTCAATTGGTTCTCCCTCATTTCAAGAATGGTTCACCGAATTGGGCAGGGTGGAAGCATTCGAAAAGATGTCATACAAACAGCTTGGCAGATTAGATGCATACGGAAAGAAATGGGACAAATACATGACGTGAGGGCAATGTGGAGAAAAAAGTTTTTTCTCTATTTCCATGTTTTTATGTGTATACTCAGACCACCGGAATGTTTGTTGGGGGTTGGGGTGGAGTAGGGGATTGGGAGGGGGATAGGGAATTATTGGAGATTAAGGGGGATAATGGGTGACTCTGAGCATGTATATATATTGCCTTGTTCTGTGTTATGTTTGAGAATCAACCAATAAAAATGTTAATCAGAAGATATCTTATTTTGAAACCATTCTTGGTAACATTTGTTAATAAAACAAAATATACATTTGTACACATCATATTTGTTATTTTTAACACTCATTTTAATTAATGAGCAATCGATAACACAGTGCTATTAACACATTGCGTTCGAAGTGTTTTTTAGCGTGTTGCTAAGCAGTTTCCAAGGGGTGGTTACATACTGGCCAAAACAAAGGAGTCCTCCAAGTCTCTGATATTCTGGTCTTTAGATATTGCTCTGTAGTCTAATGGAAAGGAGGAGGCGAGAACCGGCTTGGCAATATAAATAATATTTTAATGAATAACTTAAAGACAAACAAACACATGACGGACATGTCCGTAAACTGTCTCTGGTCGCACCACCGTATGCCATCGGCCTTTATCCCTCTCGGAGGATTAATTAGCCTGATAAGGGGCCGGGTGTGTATAATCACGACCCGGCCCCGCCCTCAGCCCTTCCACACTCAGGTTTCTCCTTAAACAGAACTCTTTGGAATTTGTTTTTATCCGTTTAATCACCCATTAGTACCATTTAGCTAATACATGAAAAGGTAGGTGAGAGCCAGGCCGAGTATTTGATTAAGCCTCAAACTCACGCCACTGGTTGACTTTTCGCACTGCTCAGTCAAGCAGCTCATGTTTTGAAAGCATCACCGAGCCACAACGTTTACACTTCATTGAGGAAATCAATCTATAAATGGCTTAATAACAGTCAGGCCCACATGGAATCAGTTGCTGGGTTTCCATCCAAATGTTTCGCATTTGTAAGTGCTTTTACAAAGATTTGACTGAAGAAAATACAAATTGATGTGCGTTTCCATCCACTACGTAATTAGCATTAACTTGAGGAAGCCTGCCTCATGATGGAGCGGCTGAATTTACCTGCTTTCTTCAGGGAGTTTTATTTACAGGATTGAAACAATTGTACCTCATTTTATTAAATTCTGCAAGGAGACACCGCAGAATAAAAATATCTGATGTAATGAGGGATGAAATTGCTGTGATGTCCACACGCTGTCTCCGCATGCCTGGGAGCGCCTGCACTCAAAACTGTTCTGTTGGATTTTGAGAACCCACTTTATCGTCCAGCTTTGGGTTAAACACTTCTGAATGACAAGGCTTATTTTCAAAGAATTGTGTGCCAAGATCGGACGTATCATTGGGCAAGTCACATCAAGCTATCGCACGCTCATAACACATGTACGAATAGTCAAAACTCTTCATAGTTTCCATCACCTTAATGCGCATTTAACTAATGCTAAACTCTAGATCCACCTCCTCCTAGCGCATAACATTTTAAGCAAATTTAGAAAGTTTATTCGCATTTCAAGTGTTTCCATTCAGGATTTCTAATGCACAATTTCAAAATGTGCATAACAATATTTGGATGGAAACCCAGCTAACGAGCACAGAAAGCTGTGCAGATTTCTACAGAATTGGAATGCTAATTATGCAAGTTCTGCACATCCCCACCCCTCACATGGTGCTCACCTGGGAAATGCAGGTTCAAGTTCTGCCTGCTCTTCACTATGTTTATCCAATATAAAGGCAAATGATATTATGAAAAGGATGTTCATTATCAGACAAAGGATATTTCTGATGCGTATGACTATGGTATCAAACATCAGCAAGCATCTTGGCTCATCATGAAGAATAGTGTAGTTTAAGCCAGACCTTTGTACCGAAATTAACTCTGACTGCAATTATCAATTGTGCACCTGTTTTTTTTGTAACAAAGATAATGAACTTTGATTTTCAATGACTTTGTTTTACTTTTTAGTATGCAGGGAACAAGTGCAACTGTGATTTGGAGTCAAGCAGTTGATGGGTTGCTTTTGTGTGCAGTTATAGCCTGTTTATCTTATTACTGAGCTGCTTGATGGAGAATTAAAGGCCTTATAACCTTTAAAAGGACAAAATGTTGTATTTTTGCTTTATTTAGCTTATTAGGACATATCACAATTTTAATTTTAACACATTCAAATAAGTGTGTGAGCATTTGAACCCAGTTGCGTGTCAGTCAGACACGAATTATGTTCTGTAGAAACACTGGCATTGTTGCATGTTTTTTATTTTAGTTCCAACTTTGTACCGAAGTACCAGTATTTTGACCACACTAGAGTATACATGGCTACTTGCCAAATAAATCAAATAATTTCAACTCTTTTGTATTTATTATGTGAGAAGAAAGCGTGCATGAATTGAAACTGGAGTATTATACTACTACATATGTAGGAAACCGCTTTCCAGACAATGGTGTTGATCGATCGAGCACTGCTATTAACTAATAACCATCAAGTATTCCAGAGAGCCATACAATAAACTTCTTTAATAGCCACTAGAGCAGTGAAATGCGCTTGTATCATTGTGCTGGTGGGTCACGTTGTGCTGTAGACTAGAAGACAGGTATACAGAACAGACCACTGTCTTTTTGGCATAGCCCACCCCAGTGGCGTCCAGCCGTAGATTATTCTCTGAGGCCTCAGAAAAGGAAGGCAGTCATCATTAACACTGACACTGGGACGCAAAGCCACTGCATTTTTGTTGACTCCGCATGTATCGTATGTTTAGATAATTTATTTATCAACGCATGTATCTCTAGACCTTGCGGGTCCTAAACGCCCTCTAGATTTATGAATGCTGGCAGGGTTTGAAGGTTGCAAATGATTGCCGTGGTCATTTAAGTTGAGTTTCACAACTCTCTAATTGGTCTTGGTTGGGGTCCTTGCTGAGATCAGGCCTTTTTCACCCTTCACTTTGCAAGCTCGCCCAAATGTGTTGAGGGTGCATTTTTTACAAGGCTGTTTCCTCAGCACCTTCCACACCCCCTCGCTCTATTTGTTCGCTCTGTCTCTATCTCTGCTTCTTCAACTTCTCTCTCATAGCGGCCTCACTCAGCATTTTCTGATCTCCTGTGAGTCTGCTGTCGGTCCTCTCCAGATATTCAGCTCTGATTGTCAGTTTTTTTTAGTGGTTCAGCAGTTTGCTGCTATAAAAAATGGTTCCCCCTCACCTTACTGCTATTACTTGAAAAACTAGACCTATTGATTTGTGGCAAACTTACACCACTAATGATTAACTTGGTGTGAACGTGCGGCAACAATGGCCACTTTTACTATTTTACATAGTAATAGACCAGTGTGGAACACAGTCTCATTTAAACGGTCCACATAGAGCCACAGCAGACGCGTTTGAGCTCATAATAGTTTAAGTGCTCGTCTGTTTCATTCTCCCTCTCTCTCCTCAGCAGTTCCCGGTAACCTTTAGCTGTATTTTCTAATGATAAAAAGACAAATATCAATAAAACTAATATCATATACCGTCTTCAAATACACGCATATCTCATTTTAACAGATGAAATAAACAAACCTCACAAAACTTGAGCAGATCCAGCATCCTGTGGAGCGCTCATTTATTTACCTCTAAAGTGCTCAATCTAACATCCTCACTCTCCCTGTCACTTTTAACTTTCTTTTCTAATAAATATTAATCTTCTATACCATTTGAAAATATGCAGATGTCTCGTTTAAACGGATGTAATTAACAAACCTCATGAAAATAGAGCATTTTTTTCCCATCGAAGGCTCATATATTATATTCCTCTGAAGTGCGTATTCTATCAGCCAAAATCAAACTTCAGGATCAAGATCAAAAGTTCCTCTTATTCACAAATCATGAATCCAACAGGTGATCCAGGCCGTTTAAACTATCAGGAGATTGTTGCTGCTCGCTGGAACCGCACAAGCACGTGAGTGCAACCAAAGTCTTTCTAGCAAGTCAATTCACCATCAGCCATGTTTGGAATGCTCTTGGGAGGCTATTTCCAGTCATGACAGTACAGCTCCTATCTACTTGAATGGGGAAAACCAAAATCTCCAAAATGGTCGGTCAAGATTACGAACAAAAAACATATTTCAAATCAGCAGTAAAATCTGACAACACTGGTATCATAAACGGTGCTTCTTTACCTCAGATTATGCTAAAAAACAAAATTTTCCCAGCTTTAATAGCTAATGCGCATGCGCGATCTCATGTTGATTGACAGGCGATGTCTGTATCTAAAAGGTGATTGGCTCTTTTACCTGTAAAGCGGGACTTACTATCTACATCCTTTGACTGTTGGGCGCGAGAGCTTCTTGGTTGAGCGTTACGATTTTTCCCAATAGTCTCTGGAGCAACTTCAAAGTAAATGCGCTTCACTTGTGCTATAAGTAAATGTCTTATTCACTATGCACTGTATGTGCACTTGGTTTGATTTGGTATTTTTTAGAAAATGCGATTGCTAACGAGGACATGCCATCCATGGTTGCTGGACTACTGTGTGTACTGTTATTTCATTCTTCTTAATATATTAACAATTTCTGCATGTGCAAAATTATTACTGCAATTTGATGACTAAACAGGCTTCAAAAATGTATGAATGATAATCAAATTAAAAGTTTAATTTTAAAATTATTAAAATAAGATTTTAAATATGAAAATATTTCTAAATAACTAAAATATCTCTCAACTGACTCCTTTCAACGCAAACTCCTATCTCTTT
The DNA here is from genome assembly GCF_025860055.1 of Xyrauchen texanus. Classification (NCBI taxonomy): domain Eukaryota; kingdom Metazoa; phylum Chordata; class Actinopteri; order Cypriniformes; family Catostomidae; genus Xyrauchen; species Xyrauchen texanus. The sequence continues at coordinate 2,035,656 of NC_068283.1, forward strand.
CTTTCATTTTTGTCGGATTTAGTCTTGGTCCAAGTTTTCACACTTTTTTGGAGGGAACCCAGCCAACCTGTATTATATTATATTATATTATGCAGTAGTAAAATATCTCTGCCTTATATTCTTCACTTTCACACATTATTTTAAAGCTTTCTGATTAAATCACAGGAGCTTATTTCTGCTGAAGTAAGACTGAGATTCTGTTTCTTGCATTTTAGCATCTCCACAGAAATAGAGTAGATGGGCATTTCTTCTGTGTCACTGCATGTAATTAACACTGAATGAACCCACAATGACCACAGATATTTGCATTACATGGTCATTAAAGTAAAACTGGAGTGCTTTTGCGTTCACTATTAAATTAATACCTATTTTATATTTTCACGGAAGTTTAGCGTGAGCATCTGTAAACGGTGCGCGCATCAGCACGCTTGAAACAGTTCATCTTTGCGATGTCTGCAGTGCGGTTCCACGAGACCCTCGTTGTTCAACTGAATGAAACACAAAAGCATTTTCCTGCATGCTCGTGAGACACAGCATGCAGGGAAAGATGAGGCTGAATCCAGCTTCTTAATCACCTGCTTTTTATTCAGTAAAAGGTCTCAGTGCTTCGACACAGAACTCAATCACTGCTGAGTAAAATGTTCATATTTACTCGCCAACATGTAACAGGATTACATATTTAAAATACTAAATATAAGTAACTGGATTTCACTACAGTTACAATTGAAATAATTGGTATTTAGAATACAGTTGCATTCAAAAAGTATTTTGATTACTTTGCATTTTATTGTCATTTGTTTCATTTAATATTTAGTCCTTTCAGATGGAAAACATTTCTACATATAAATGATGTGATCCAAAGTGCATTTGAACAGCGGTGAAACACTTTCTTATGATGCGTTACATTCATACGAGCAGACAGAGAAGTAAGTTTGAAGTAAGTTTGGAGCAGAAGAAATAAAAATAATCCTTGTGTAAATTGTCAGCTTTACGCTAAGCTAAAATGCTATTTCTAGATATTATACATGCACATGTTACCAGACACGATCATATTTTCAGGTTAGATCATAATAAATTTTTTCTAGTTAGACATATCATATTCTTGATGATAATTTTTGTATTGTTTTCCTATAAAAATATAAAACAATCTTTAAAACAAGATCAATTCGATTAATATTGTTTTAGAAACAACACTGCATAAGATATTTATTTTTTTCTGCTGTTATTGGAGCTTTTACTTTCTGTATGTTGTCACAGAACGGAATAATAGAAGTTCATCTTTAAGCGGCATCAAGCACTGTAAAATAGTCCACGTGACTGCACTTCAGTTCAATACAGTATTAATGCAGAAATGGCTTTGAAATACATTTCTTCTAATGTAATCAGGTGACTTATGGGAGGAATTTGCACATCAAGTCCAAATATTAAACTGAAATTCATGCTTAAACCAAGCT